>NW_018407305.1:453598-457139 GCF_002113885.1 Mizuhopecten yessoensis
TATAGTATGGTAATATATATAGCATGGTAATAGATATAGTATGGTAATAGATATAGTATGGTAATATATATAGTGTGGTAATATATATAGTATGGTAATAGATACAGTATGGTAATAGATATAGTGTGGTAATAGATACAGTATGGTAATAGATATAGTATGCCCAAAAGTGCATTACACTGCATTATGCAACTGTTTTGTCTTTCTAGGACTCATCGGTGATGATAGGGTCCAAGAAAAAAGGAAATCCAAATTGTCACATCTGCTCTTAAAACAGTAGGACAGATGCGATAAACCCCATTTTATTCAAACAAATACTTAATACCAGGAAAAGCTTCTTTCCTGCAAAATATCATAAACTATACTCTGTCATCTTTATCATTCTGGATGTATAGTTACGAATACAACTGCATCACTTAATGAACGGCTTTCATTGATAAAAAACCAGTTTAATGATAAATGTTAAAACAATTTATTCCTGGACACCATGCACATGCCGAATGAGTCAGCATGATGAGTTTTCTATCGATATTGAACGATATTTTAATATTCAGTAAAAGTAATCGTTATTGAAGTAGAATATGCATTTTACCAAATATTTCATATTATTATCATTAGAAAAGAACCAGAGTGAATCTAAACTTAGCCCCATAGTGAGACACCACTGATGCAGGGATTCCCTATAGTATTGAACAGGCGTCTTTGTACTACATTAACTATGCCCAATTACTTGTACTAACCTTAGTTAATAAGATTCCGTCAATGAATAACTACAACATCCTATGGTCCTAAGCGATCTGTCTCCACAGTGTTTTACTATCTGAGAGGATAATTAAATATTGTGGTTTGTCGAGATTGTACTAATGAAGAGTATGGTATTATACCGTGCTTGTATGAAAAATTGATGCCATGCACCAAACGAGCTTTGCCTTTTTAATGAGTAAGACATCCCACGCGTTGTACTAGATATCCCCCTAAATCCATATGGACCAGGGTACCACAGCATCGTTTGCCTAACCAATCCTTATTTAAAATTTCAAAATGAGATGAGAAATATTTAAAACATACCATTGCTTCTTTTATGGAACATTACCATTTGAAATCCCTCTGGACGTTCGTTTACGTATCGTTGAATCTTATATTGTATTTTTAGAATATACTGAACAATGAAAACAATTAAATTTAGAATCTTGTTAACTATGCGTAAGGTAAGAGTGATTGGATGCCAATGAAACACAGGACAAGGAGCTGTGCTATGTTTACTAGGCCTACCATATCATCGACAAAAATGGCAAAGTACGTTGACATACGTATACATTGTTCATTATATAGAAATGATTTATTATTTACACCAATTTGTAAAACATGCACATTCTTCATAATGGTAATTATGAACATGTGGAGAAGGATCGAGGATTAGCAAAACCTCATTTAAAACAGGTATGAATATAAATTAACTCCTTAAACGATCAGACATGGTAGCGATAATTATGTGAGCTATAGTTATATATATAATTAGCAATGAAATGAATTATGGTGTGTACTTGTCGACTTTTGGATGCTTTGGGTAAAACCCAAATACAACAGCTAATATTCCCCCTTGAGGATTTCGTATAGGAGCATAAAGGATCAATATTTATCGTTTTTGAGGAACACGGCAATACTTAATTTTAACTAGGAAATCGAATTTGTTTTCAAATGTTTTCTAAAAATATTGTTACATCGTCAGAGGTCGTTTGTTGTATTGTTACAGCGTCAGAGGTCATTTATTGTATTGTTACAGCGTCAAAGGTCGTTTGTTGTATTGTTACAGCGTCAGAGGTCATTTGTTGTATTGTTACAGCGTCAGAGGTCATTTGTTGCGCGCATTGTAACAGAAAACTTTGAAACGATAAATGATTTATGTATGTTTGTCACTGTTATTATTCTTGGGGTTTTGCTTCAAAAGGTTTGAAAACAAATATTTATTATCCAATCAGCAATTCGCTTTCAAAAACATTTTGAAGCAGGATTCATGGTGTGAATGGAAGGGGACGCGGATGAATGATTCATTATATTTATTGGCAAATCCCAGCCTCATCTTCAAAGATATCCAATTAAATAAACATATTTTAAGTGAGAATTTGCCGCAGGTATTCATTAGACGGTCAAAATTATTCAAATGACCAAGCCTTTTGGAATTCGCCTGCTATTGGGGCCAGCTTAGACAGCTTTTAGGTTCATTTAAACTCATGTTTATTAAATAAGAAAGCATGTTTTTCTAAATGGTTTAAAATATCACAATTTACATGTTTCCTTTCCTAGGGACACACTTAAAGAGATATTTCAAAATTCGTTGATTCACCTTTGTATTAGCAGACTGATGTAAAAAAATAATTCGCTGTTCAAAACTATATTTCATAGTTGATGGGATAAGACTCATTATACTGGCATATCAACAAAAGAATAGGGACGTTGATACTGACATGGTGATATTGCAAATTTCCTTATTTTGCTTGTACACTTTACAGTTATCATTATCACCGTTAAAAGTGCAACGCTAGCTAGGTTGAACTTTAATTCAAATTGTAGACACACGCGCTGGGACTAAAAGTATAATAGATCTCCGAACGCACAGTCACACAGACGGTTTCTTGATAGCACTCTCTCTTCCCCACCCATGGATAAACCGGATATTCGGTCCGGCTTTGTGAAATATTTATGAATGCTTCCACGTTACTAATCAGGTAAGGACACATGCAGAAATGAACACCCACAAAGGACAGTGCAGCATATATAGATACGAACCCAGTCAACGCCTCACTGTAAAGTACACTACAGTATGTCAAAGCTTTTAACTTTACGAAAAGAACCAGGAATTCTTTGTCCAAACGTTGTCAGTAAGGCTTATATTTTCATCAAAAGTATCGAGTTTAAGTAAAAATGACATATTAGATCAAATTACAGCACATACATGTAAGGACCAATTCAAAAAAGGCATTAATCCTTAATTAGACATTTTTGTTTCTTTAACCATTTTGACATTTTATAAGCGTATTTACGTCGTATAAATTGATAAACAGGACAGAGCCTGCAAATAGATAATACAAACACATGTTCATGAATCGAATCACTCAAATTCTACACTTAACGACCTGATATGTATAATTTATGAAAATGGAAAGGTTCGCAAGTATTCATGTAAACTTTATGTGATATTTTTCTAGATGCTTTTACTTCATACAAATATGTATTCGTATCAAAACGAAATGTACATGTATGAAATATACCAAGGATAACGTGAACCTGACATATGAAAGCTGTACCTATTTGAAAGGAAAATACAATTTTTCAATTAACAAAAATTTCCAATTTGAAATGGATCGATCTAATACAATGTAGGCATATTTGTATATATTTTGTTTTTTCCTGACAATTTAAAGCTTCGTCGAAATTATTTTGTGTATGACAATCTAGCGCGGCTGAACAGTTCAGCCTCAGTAGATTGGTAAGCTGTTACTTAGCGCGGCTGAACAGTTCAGCCTCAGTAGATTGGTAAGCT
>NW_018407305.1:458953-469857 GCF_002113885.1 Mizuhopecten yessoensis
ACACGGTAAACAGTGAACAGTTCAGCCTCAGTAGATTGGTAAGCTGTTACTTAACTGGAAGTACTATGTATCGTACACGGTAAACAGTGAACAGTTCAGCCTCAGTACATTGGTAAGCTGTTACTTAGCGCGGCTGAACAGTTCAGCCTCAATACATTGGTAAGCTATTACTTAACTGGAAGTACTATGTATCGAACACGGTAAACAGTGAACAGTTCAGCCTCAGTAGATTGGTAAGCTGTTACTTAACTGGAAGTACTATGTATCGTACACGGTAAACAGTGAACAGTTCAGCCTCAGTAGATTGGTAAGCTGTTACTTATCTGGAAGTACTATGTATCGTACACGGTAAACAGTGAACAGTTCAGCCTCAGTAGATTGGTAAGCTGTTACTTATCTGGAAGTACTATGTATCGTACACGGTAAACAGTACAATGTAATTGAAGCAGCCCCTAATCCTAATATGTCTGACTGATAATTCCCATAAAAAATGTTCAGACAAGAAACTTAAGTCTATCAAAATATCTCCTGACATCAATATCTAGATTATCGCCGTTATATAAATGTGCTAACACTGGTATGGCTGGCGATCACATGTATCATACCGTAAGTTACCCCACTTAACTGGGTAATAGTACTTTAAGATAGGGAGATAGCGGGTGTAGCATTGTGTCATTGCCTACCTATCACGAGACTGCTGCTGCTGTTGCTGTTGTTGTAAATTGGCTACTACTCGATACCGGGACCCCCGCCACAGCTAAACACATTAACGTGATCCCATTATATGTGGATCCAATGTACAGCCTCAATTATTAGTCCGTTACGAAGAGCCCACAGCCTAACGAGCTGGAGGATTTTTTGGAACTTTACGATATATACAGCAGATAGGTAGACACTTAAAATGTAAAACAAGATAGCTCTGGAATTTGATGTGACAGATTTTACTCGTCCTTATATATCTCCATTGTTCCGTCAAAATTAGCCAACCCATTAGTTTGTTCAGATAATCATAGAAACTCAAAAACAGTATAACACACCGGTTACCATGTACTCTGAGGGTTAGGTTAGAGTACAATTACCGTACGGCGGAACATGGAGGCCTTATGAAGAAAATTTGTTCAACATTATTTTTCCATTATCGGTTATTGTGATAACAAGAAATATCTTTTAAATAAATGGCCGGGATAGTATTATAATAAATTGTAATCCAGCTTCATCAGTCTAGACATTCCGATTTTTTCTTGAATGTAGTCGGCTTACCTCCCCTGAATAAAATAGTTCATAATCGTGATACATGAGGGGAATATCACTAATATTATAGGCATACCATATCAACGTATGAAGGATAGTTATATAATCAGTCTTGTATTACTTAACAAGGACACATTAACATATACAAATGCATTTATTATAGGAATCTTTCATGGCAAGGGGTTTTCAAATGTGGTAAAATCCGAGGGTCATTGAGTGTTGTGTCTCAATTTGGATGCCGCAGACATTTTTGTTACGTCCTATTGTTCAATTGTGACAGCAAGAACGCAAATAGATTGAAAGACATACATGTCAGACACTCAATTATTATACAGGACCGTTCTATCTTATAGGCATAGGAATGAGAGACAAAAATCATTTTCTATTGCAGACTTAAGTGCTTTCATTATTAATTGTTTTGCGGTTTTGTTATTGATGTGTAATTATAAATACCCTTTTCAACCCCCAACTTCAGTCAAACAAAAACATATTACAGATTATTTGCATCCATGCACAATAATTAGTGAAGAAATTAATAAATATGTTGAAGCATTTACGGATTACAGATTTTCCCGGATTAATGTCGATTTGTATTTAAGTCATATGTCATCAATGTATGAGCTGAAGGACAATTTAATCATGGCAAATAGAACTCAGGAGGACAGGGCATGGTCAGTTGTCGTATGACATATTTCAATCAAGGTGTTGCATTTTGTCTAAAAATAGACATTCTTTGTTTTGCAATCACTGCAATAATGGCCATGTAACACATTAAACATCAGTCAACGGTTTTAAATCACAAGTATGTCGTCCGAAATATTGCTACTTTTGCCTGGGTTATATTCCCTTTCCCCGGCTAACTGCGTTCTAGTCATGTGCTATGTTCAAATTCACAATGAGAACACTATGTAAGGCAACACGTGTATCCTTCATCAGATATCAATTGCCCCCAACCTTTACTATTAAACAGAAGCTCAGCGTGTGTAGTTAGGCACTATACATAAATGACACAAACGTGATGCATCGACAAACTAAAATGTTGCCTAGGATCGTCTTCGTATGTCAGATGTATCTAAGACATCAGTAGGTAATGTGGAATTTAGAAGTATCTCGTTTGTTTGCCTACTCGCTCAACTTTCAACTTCATGCTTCCTGACTTCGTATTTCTAGATACATCTAATAAAAAATAAAAAAAATATTATTTAAACAACAATAACTAAACCGGATTTGTTAACTTGCATTTAAAAGTCTTAACCTAAAGTATGCTTGCAATTTTGAAAAATGTTGGCCCAGATAAAGCTCGCAGGGGTTTATATTGTGGGAGGAAACCGGAGTACCCGTAAAAAACACGTCGTCTGGCTAGTGACCCAATCCTTTTTCACGTCCGATCGGAAAATCGAACCTCGTCCGTGAAAAGTGGGTGCGCTATCCACTGCGTCACCCAACCATCCGATATTGAATTCTTATAACTAACTGTAACATTTATATGCAGTACACAGTAGAACGAGTACAACGTCATAACACCCTCAACGACGCCCTAGCATAGCCTGTTGAGTCGTGGTGTTTCCAAGTAGACTGTATTGGAAAATAATATATAATTTAACATTCAACCAATACTTTGCTGATGGATGATACTTTTATTTTCCAATATGTGGTTCTAGTTTAAAATATCCATGCAACTTTGAATAATACATGGCCATGTGGTAACTATGAGAAGTAGCCACTGAGTAGTAACACGACAGCTGACTTTGTGTTGCGTTTTACAAGATTAAAGTGTTCTTAACTACTTTGATGTGGGCCGTCAGATTACATACAATCGTGACCACACAGACACACGAAGATAGGATCAATAGTAACAATGTTGTAACTGTACATCGAAAGGTAATTGGATAACAATAATTGGCATAATGTTTATAATTCAAGAACGATTGTAAGACAATAACTGTTATGTAAGTCATGACATTCTGTTATAAACAATGTTGTTATTATTGTTTATATTCTCATCTATCGCATTCATTTATTAATAATCATTTGTTTTGTTTTTGTTTTCATCTCATTTATCTATTTATTTTTCATATGTGTTATCTATTTTTAAACGTTCCGCCAGATATTTGCTTCTTTTCAGAAATGATTTATCAAACCCATAGTCATGCTAGGAAAAGGTTTCAATGCTTGGCGACAGTGTTTGACTATGATACCGAAATCCTTAATTTGGAGCTGAGATGTTATACGTAGTGTAACTAGTAATTGAACTGTAAAACTAGTACACGACCTGTAATTGCACTGTAAACCTACTTTGTTGAATTGAACCAGGCCAAAGCCAGGTACATGGAGGTTAGTAGTGCTACAGAAGGTGAAAAGTCTGCTAACATCTTTACTATTTACAGCATAGCAACTAGGTGGTAGGCAAAACAATCAGTCCCTCAGGCATATAACTTATTCATGTTCGTTAGGCGTTGACCACTAAAATCCTCCTATTGCGTTTTTTTTCAGTTTTCCCCGTAGGGTATACATAACCGTACAGACGAAGATACCTATGAGCAATACTGATAATTTACTCAATAATGCATGTGGTTTTAGGCCAGACACCGTTTTAATTACACCATAACAGCCAACAACAGAAATTATCTATTATCTACGCTGTATATTTTATAAAGACAACTGCCTTTGTAATTTATCGGTCAGTCTTAGAGACCATCAGGGGAACACATCTGGAGCACGACAGACTTGGTCAGTTATTATCATTAGCAGCAAGTTGAGGGCGGAAACATCAGAAGCGAAGAAAAAACATACATGGTTATGTAACTAAACACATTTGAACTGTCTGAGCTAGGAGTTGGACTTAAGGATGAAGATTACTAGTCGTGCGTTCTACAGTTGAAGAGAAATCCCCTAAAGCCGCGTCAGTTACATTCTACATAGAATGTCAATGTTGTGTTAGGTTGTTGACGTTTTGCCTTTTCTGTGCATTCACACACAACATTATAATTGTTAATTATCACATCATATCAAACAATACTAAATGTAAAATCTACTTCATATTCGACTTTTCTTGATTGTTTGTATTTTTAACTACTGTCATTCCTATATCGTACGTTCTATTCCAGCGCGCACACTACTTGTACTTTCACAGAAGTATAGCCCGCATGAGCCTAAATGTAGCGGTTTGTAAATATTAACACATTGCCCTATTTGACAGAACGCAGCCTGACAATACATTTAAAACACACATTTAAAGAAGAGTTGTGCCTTGACCAGGACAAACGAGGATTGTTTTATCGCGACTCCAATATCGTCAACCTCGGCGGATGACAATAACATGTGATATTACATTTGTGTCTAAACGATAGTCCATATTTAAATCATGTAAAGGATAAAACAGACAGTCCGCTTCAGCAGAAAGTCCGAAAAGGGTATTATATGATGTAAAAAAACGTAAAGCCCACGGATATACGCAGGTAATTACGTTAGCTCTTCATGGTCTGCTACCAGAAATGTCCCATCGAAAGGACACAAAGACGTAGATCTCGTGTCTCGATGTAGTTAATGCACCCATGTAGAGATCTCAATTAAAGTCAGCTACAGCCGCCACAGCGAAGCAGATGGAGACATAAATTATGTACCATGTCATTCATTGTGTCTGGTATACCAAATACATAGAAACCATTAAACCACATGAACTGCCTGGCTGTGCAGTAAATTTGTATACTAAAGCTCTAACGTGCAATCGTCAATAATTATTATCCTCCATCTAGCATATTGCATCGTATTTCTTTTCTAAGACAATGCTAGCCTTGCATCCATTCTATTTCCGCAAAGCTGAACGTAGCCTCTTTCTATACCATTTCCCAAATGTAGAATATCGTCCATATACACGAGGACTCTGTTCCTAAACCTGTATCGCCCTCCCGTACGTGATAATCTGACCTGATTAGGAAAAGTCCAGTTCGGAATGATCGACCACCAGGCTTGTCAGGCCTATGTTTCTTGCATACTTGCTTTTCTCCCATAGCCACTGTAGGTTTCCTCGCCTTGGATATATCAGTCAAGGGTCGGTAAATATTTAGGTATACACGTGTGGGTAACACCCTTGACATCATTGACCAATCTTTTAAATATGACGTCACGTAACAATACTTTGAACGTCATTTTCCATTGTTATGTCGTGATCTATATGGCAATGCTTTCCCTATCGGAAACAGACATTTTGTATTTTGCAAGGAAACATGCGGTTTTCCAGTTATGGCAGATTGATGTTCCCAAACTCGTGATAATTAGTTATCATGTTTATCTTACTTCCGTACGTAATTCTAGAATTGTAACAGACAGTCGGTAAACTTCTTGTCTTGGTGCAATTTGAAAACTGACAAACTCGAGTTAGATAAACATGAGAACCAACCATCACTCGTAGGGGAACCTCTATTTCACAGTTTTGCGACATTGTCTTCGCTCAATATCCTTATTTTTTGTCATTCTCTTTTAGAGCATTTAATTGTTTGTCACTGTACGGCATGATAATACTATTCTTGCATGCTATATTTTTTTCATTTCTTTATTAAAATATAGAACATGACGCTACCAATGCCATTATTTACATAAGTTGCTGTGTGTACAAGTATTCTATTTTGTATACACTGGTATTTTATTTTTTATATACAAGTATCTATTTTGTATACACTGATATTTTATTTTTTATATACAAACGTACAAGGATTCTAATTTGTATATAAAGGTATTCTATTTTGTATATATACGAGTATTCTATTTTGTATATACTGGTATTCTATTTTGTATATACTGGTATTCTATTTTGTATACACAAGTATAATTTTTTTGACATTTCTTGTATAAAATCGAGAGGTGTTATAGAAAAGAACTATTCCAACTGATTTATAAATCTATAACCTGTAACTGAGGAAATTAGATTATTTGAGTCGAGGACTACGGCTCTGAAACATAATCTCTGCAGAGGCGTGGACCTCAATTGAGATTATGTTGAAGACATTTGTCTGAGATAAAAAAAAACAACAAAAAAAACAACAAAACAAAGAACAAATCAATGTTTACCTGTAAAATTGTTGTATTTTTAAAGTGCACATATTCCTCGTTTATGATTGCCAATACACACCCAATGTACCAAGCTAGAGTATGGTATTGAGGATTGGTGGTTTATTAATTAAACACACGAAAACCCATTTTTAAAAATACTGCAGTTGGAAATGTGTGTAATGCATGTAGAAGCCAACTATGTACAACAATAGTAATCGATATCGATGCTAGTATGGCTTTAAACATGCTTGGTAAGGTTTCTTGACAGTGGAACACGTGCAAATATGGCAGAAGATTGATAATTTGTTTTCAGATGGGAATTCAAGCGTATCGGAATTCGGGATTGTCTAATTTCAAAACCATCATATCTGACTTTTAAAAGACCGTTGATGGTTCCTGACACTCAATACCTAGTAAAGAACCTTGACCTTATAGATGCAATTGAAGAATGATAAATCGCCATCAACGATTTAACAGTAAAATAAATATTAAAGTATATAGATCCGGAGACATTGACAATTACATGTATTAAATTGAATGTCACCGAGATGCTCTTTCTGTATATGGTGGAGTGTGTCGTACAATGCAACTCCTACAGCCTGCATCCAATGAATCGTTCAACATCCTAATGACATATAAATTGGTCGGCGGCACTTTCAATATTCCGCTTAACACCTCTATTGTTGATGCTCAGAGAAAATGTGTTGGATTCTAGGAAGATTCCGCCGTGAATTGGCAGGCGTGACAACGTTACCCTGACAGGACCTGTGTATTTTCTTATAATTCCACGCCATAACGATGTCGAGGGGTCATCGGCTGGAAGGGGAGCCAGTAACAGGTATGTAGGTAATAAGATTTGGCGCTCCGATAGATCTAATTACTCGAGGTTATAGCGGAATCAATTTTCTCTGGCGGGAATAAACGCAGAAAGCCTTCTCTTATCAGCGCCTTTACAATGTTTTTATATTTTGACAATCCCCACAATGAGACGCCGAATTGGTATCATTTTATTGGGAGATCACGCGTGCGGAAGCCTGGTATCTATGTTGGCTGGGTTCTTATTGGGGCCTGTTTTACCCCTATATACAGCTCTGTGTCCGAAACCCTACTAGAGGACACATCAGACCCCGACTCAGTACTCGCATCCTGTCTGGACGCTATATAAAGTAAAGTATTGGAGCTCCAAATGCATTAGAAGATCCAAACATAATGCGAAACTATATAGAAAATTTCTTATATAACAGTAAGTATCGAGAGACCACAAGCAATATTTGTTTTAAATCCAATAACAGCGGATGATGTAATATATTTTAGCTTCGGTCACTGAATAAAGTATAAAGGCTCCTCGCGATGTGAATGTTAGATTTTGACCCGGATATGGATCACTTGACCTCAGTCTGACCAGACAAACACATCTGTACTTATATCTGCTATGGAATGCCTTCATCTACTTCCGTTATTAGCAATGCCAACCTTGTTTTGTTTTTTTATTAATATCTTAATGCATTCGAAGCTAGCTTACAAGTCGCGGGTAGGTTAATGAATTACATTTAGTTCTAAAGGCATGGAGAATGTTCATTGGGGTTTGGTTTTTTTTTTGGGGGGGGGGGGGGGGGGTAATTTTTATCTTGGACAAATGTCTTCAACATAATCTCAATTGAGGTCCACGCCTCTGCAGAGATTATGTTTCAGAGCCGTAGTCCTCGACTCAAATAATCTAATTTCCTCAGTTACAGTTTATAGATTTATAAATCAGTTGGAATAATTCTTTTCTATAACACCTCCCAATTTATACAAGAAATGTCAAAAAACAGAATAAATTGACATAGCAGACATTGACATTACCGGACAATACAAGACACTGCAGACCTAATTTAAGTACAAATGCACCATAGATTTTGATACTAGGTTAAGTACAAAGACAGTAGATTTTGACACTATAATTAAGAACAAAGACAGTAGATTTTGACACTACATTTAAGCATAAAGACAGTAGATTTTTATACTATATTTAAGCACAAAGACAGTAGATTTTGACACCACATTTAAGCACAAAGACAGTAGATTTTGACACTATAATTAAGAACGAAGACAGTAGATTTTGACACTACATTTAAGCACAAATACAGTAGATTTTGACACTATAATTAAGAACAAAGACAGTAGATTTTGACACTACATTTAAGCATAAAGACAGTAGATTTTTATACTATATTTAAGCACAAAGACAGTAGATTTTGACACTACAGAGTTAAGCACAAAGACAGTAGATTTTGACACAAATTTAAGCATAAAGACAGTAGATTTTTATACTATATTTAAGCACAAAGACAGTAGATTTTGACACCACATTTAAGCACAAAGACAGTAGATTTTGACACTACAGAGTTAAGCACAAAGACAGTAGATTTTGACACTACATTTAAGCATAAAGACAGTAGATTTTTATACTACATTTAAGCACAAAGACAGTAGATTTGGACACTACATTTAAGAACAAAGACAGCGTAGATTTTGACATTAAAGTTAAGAACAATTTCACCGTAGAACTTGACACTACCATTAAGAACAAAATAAATATATCGCAGATTTTTTGCAAAACCAGATCCGTTAGGCATAAAGACAACTAAGACTTTACCCAAATTTTAACACAAAGTCACCGTATATTTTGACACTACCATTAAGTACAAAAGCATCGCAGATGTGACACTACCGATGATAACAAAGACATTAGATTTTGACACTAAAGTTTATTACAAAGTCATCGTAGGTTTCGTCATTACCATAACGACAAGAGACATCGCAGATAGTTCACACAATTAGTACTGTTAGGCATGAACACACCGAATATGCAAACACTACAGTTTAGTACAAACACTCTAGATTTCGACAACAAAGGTAAGTTTAAAAACATCGGAGATATTGACGCTACAGAGCAGTTAAAAAATCCAAATCCCGAAACTAACTTTAATATTAAAAATGTGATAGATTTCGAAACTATCTACAAGTACAAAGACATCGAGGACTTAAACACTTATGACAAGTACAAGCTTTGCTAACCAACGACGCTTTCCTGTCCCTGAATGTGATCATGGTTACGTCATTCCATTATGAGGTTATAATCGCCATATCGAGGTTACTTTCATCAACGCGTTGTCGGGTAAAAGTAAAGTACTGACGTTCTATTAAATATATAAATATGTTAAAAGAAGAAATAATAGCGATTCGATCTTGAATTTCTGCAATCAAAACACAAATCATTGAAATCGATCATAAATGAAAATAGCAATGCTGCGATTATCTGTTTGACTGGAACTAACCTGAAGACAAATCGTTGTACTAGAATCTGTTTTATTTGCGGATTTCCAGTCGGATGGATGTTTACGTCGCCTTTCTGTCTCTTACAGTTTTTATTTTATATGAAGAAGGATCGTTTATATCGACGCCAGAAACAGTTTCAGAAAAAACAATGGAGTTAATAATTGTTTGATCCATTTTCCTCTGGAGTGTAATAAAACAATTATGTACATAGTATTTATTGAATATATAAACTCATCTGATATATCTAGTGGGAAACTATGGTGTATTGGTAGTTAACAGGCTGTTACATAGGTGTTATTAGAACGGCATGACGAGATTGCAGCTTTCATTAGTAAGATTTCAAAAATGAAAGTCAGCATTTGCCTTTAAAACGTTATATTCAATATGACAGTCTAGTGTTATGTAACTTGATCAGGGATTTGTTGAAAGTAATCTCACCCTATTGGAACATTATTCGTCCCTTCAAACATTTTTAAATGAAATAAAAAAAAAATCTTTTTTTATTAAAGCCACAAAAACATGTGTATATCATTTTTGTTTTAGGTTTAGAATGTATAGTCGTGATTTTTTTTAATGACATCACAAACATGATAATTGTTCATACATTTTTTCTGTTATATTATGTGAAGGTACGTAGTTGAATTTGTTTTCTTTTCATGTTGAGAATCCTGTCTAATACTTCATTAACTTTGTAGTAGTTAAGAACAGGTTGGACATCACTATCTATCTAATGTTTACAGCTTGTTTCCTTTCTTGCCGAATGTTGTGAGTGAATGTTTCGCAGTTTTAATTATTTATTTTTATATAGAATTCTTATTTGGTTTATTCATTCCTAATTATCTAGCATAAACGTTTCGGTGATATATGTAAAACTCCGAACAATACTGTCGTCGTGCCACGGACAGGGTTCTCACACCAGAACGTGATCACTCGACCGGAAATCAGTGCTGTCCGGCTCCGTCATGGCGTAAGGTTTCCGGACGGTGGACTACATCTCATTTCCGGCACGAGGCCACGCACGAGCTTCGTGCTTGATAAGTAAGCTGAAGTCTTGCAAGAGTCTTGATAAATGACGTAAAATATACATTTTCCATTCCTTTTTTAGTATTGTATTATATAAATGAGTGTTAATTTAAACATTAATTTTGTAACCGAATAAATAACTAAAATTACCCCCGACTCTGGTTTCTTCCCTTTCTGTCTGTCTGTCTGTCTGTCTGTCTGTCTGTCTGTCTGTCTGTCTGTCTGTCTGTCTGTCTGTCTGTCTGTCTGTCTGTCTGTCT
>NW_018407305.1:470012-486869 GCF_002113885.1 Mizuhopecten yessoensis
TCTCTCTCTCTCTCTCTCTCTCTCTCTCTCTCTCTCTCTCTTGCCTAAAAATTTATTAACAATTTTATGGATTGCTAAGGTTTTTAATCACAAATCAGAGGTACAACAGGAAATATACACGTAAAGTGTTCCAATAAATCTCACAGGGACGTCACCAGTATGACATTAATTATTTGAAATTTTACTTTTTAAAGCAATTCAAACAATCTAATGAATGTAGTCTAACAATTGTGTTTAAATTCCTTTGTTTGTAGAACAATATATTGAAGAACTTAAGCTCAAATTGCTTACGACAATTATCCCTTGGCTGTACCCGTCTCTCCGTGTATGTAGAAGCGTGGTCAAGCACTGGTCATTTCGTTACGGCTTACAATTGAGTTATAGATACATTACTGACCTATGTTAGATCACGTGACAATTAATTTCAAAATGATTAATCAGGAAATGTCAACCAGACACGATGTACGACCTTTACAAATGTCTATCTCTCCGGACACGCAGACTCTGTGGGGCTGCTAGAGAGGGAGGATTAGATTTCCGAGATTACTAATTGTGTTAAAGACATTTATATACCTGAAGTTCAATGTGTGCCAAACTATCTGACCATTTCCGGTCAGTGACTCTAATGTCACGAGTACATGTGTCCAAATAGAGATTAACCCAAACAAACAGCCTATAACGGTTTATAACGGGACATCTGATAAATATGCAGTAGTGTTAAATAGAAACAACAATAACAAACTAAAGTATCAACAAAACCATAATGCGAACTAGAAATCGTTTTATCAAGGATACTAAGACCAGTTGTACTAGAAGGGTAAGCGCCTTCTGCTCCATCAACGACACCTACACTGTCAATCTAGGTCAAATCAAAGTAGCGGAATTTCCTTGCATCGAGAACTCTGGCAACAAACTTTACAAAAAAAAATGAATATCAAGAAAAATGTACACCAAAACTAGCATAAAACAGAAAGCAGAATCAACAGCTTTACTCCACATTAGCTAATTCGTTTGCATTTGACTCATCATTGGCACCTCTCGTCAAACATATCGTGACTACAGTGAACCGAGCTGATATGTAGTAATACAGCGTAAACATATCGTGTCTAAAGTGAACCGAGCTGATATGTAGTAATACAGCGTAAACACAACGTATCGTAAGTGAACCGACTTGATATGTAGTAATACAGCGTAAACATACCGTGTCTAAAGTGAACCGACTTGATATGCAGTAATACAGCATAAACACAACGTATCGTAAGTGAACCCTAGTTAATATGTAGCAATACAGTGTAAAGACAACGTGTCTATTAAGCCTTATATAACGTAACAATTCAGAACGTTTTGGGTACAACTTATACTCTAGCAATCTTGTAATCTGTGGAGGTCTTCTTTCCTATTTCCATATTCCAAATGACTTTCAATAGTCCCATTCAAAAGTGATAATTACTACATATTGACAATGTTGTCCAAAGCCCCGGTGATTGAATGTGTATCCATATATGATCCTGTTTAAATGTATCAATCATTATTTTATTGTTATGCAATATCCAGTTTAAATGTATCAATCATTATTTTATTGTTATGCAATATTCTGTTTAAATGTATCAATCATTATTTTATTGTTATGCAATATCCTGTTTAAATGTATCAATCATTATTGTATTGTTACTCAACGACCTGTCTAAATATCGTTATCATTATATTATTACCACTGAACCCACCACGAGACCGGCTTTAACACAGCATCGGAACACAAGGATACATTGTAGAAATACAACGAAAAAACTTGAAATATTTTAGAATCTTTAAAGGAAAAATAATATTGGTAAGCGGGTGTTTCGGAGCGGACATCTTTCTTTGCATCAAATAAACACAAATCATCAGACATAATGTCTCCAAACAAATTCAGGAAGCGATGTTATTGGTAATGTAGTGACATCCCTCAGTCGGGTGGGCAACTACAGTTACCACAGAAACACTGCAGTCATGGGCTTAATTATATGTGTCGAATCTGAAGCACTTGAAACTGAAAGGTATGTGTTATCGGATTAACCCTTTCACCCCTTTGTAACTTTAGTAGACTCTTCAATGTATTGATGTGGATGAGTCCATTATGGTCTACAGTGGTGAAATGGTTAATCGTAGGTGAGAGAGAACATCAGGTCAGTGATAATAGTACGCATACATCCCGTACTTCAGGACAGACGGCGCCACCTGTACACAGACCGCAATGTTCATATCCCACACGATTGACTGATGGCAAGTGCCCGTTCATGATCAACTACAAATTATCGTCTATCTGATAACGTGGTAATGGCTGATTACATCCCATAGTCAATTATATGTCTAGTGATAGACGTTAAACCTGTCATACAGTTAGCACTGAAGCTTGCTTGATCAGCTATATATACTAGCGGAAAAAAGAAACTGTGCATGCCTAAAATGTGTTATAAAAATAAATGTGTATGACGTAGAACAACAAGGTTTTCAGGGACAATTTATTTGTTATTTATAAACAGTTGCATTCCATTTTCCACGTTATGGAATCAATAAGTTCCGCTCAGAAGTGACGTAAACACAGCATGGGTCAATACTGAGTTCACAAAGTTAATACCTCGTATGTCCACCGTTTGTCTGAATGCAAGCCTGGCAACGTCGACGCATGGAGCCTATCAGACGGTTCAAGAATGCTTGACGGATGGCATTCCAGATCTGTACCAACGCTGCAGGCAAATAAGCCAACGTCACCGGTTGATTAGGTTATGCCCGTAATCTGCGCTTCATTTCATCCCAGACGTGTTCAATGGGCGACAGATCGGGGGATACAGCAGGCCAAGGCAACACGTCAACGTTCTGCTGGGCCAGAAAGTCCATAGCGACACGAGCTGTGTGTTGCCTGGCGTTGTCCTGCTGTAGCGTAATGTGACGTTGCTGCCCTTGCACGAATGGAACGACGTGGGTCCGGAGGATCTCGTCACGGTAACGTATCGCGTTTAATTCCCGTTAACAACCACCAGAGGCGTTCCTCCGTTAGCTGTGATGCCGCCCAAAACCATAACGCTGCCTCCGCCGAAAGAACGTGGTTGTACCACACACGCGTCACGGAAACGTTCTCCAACGCGACGATACACTCTGGAACGGTCGTCACTACTATCCAGGTGGACTCGCGATTCGTACGTAAACAAAATGCCTGCCCAATTCCGTCGAGTAAATCGCAGATACCTTCTGCACCAGTCCAGACGTGCTACACGATGACGTGGCAGAAGAACTGGGCGGATTGCAGGACGTCGCGGACGGATAGCTCGTTCAGCTTATTGGTAGCAAACGAGGGATTGTCCGTGCAGTCTTACTTGCCGTTCGGAAGCGGTTTCTCAAATGTACAAGCCGAATATGGTTGTCCTGTTGACGTGACGTAATACGTAGACGTCCCGCACGACGTCGATCGCCGACGTGGCCAAGCTGTTGATGTCGTCTCCACAAATCCCGGATTGTGTTTTGATGGACATGAAAACGTGTAGAGACAACGGCTTGGCCCATACCAGCTTGCAGCATACCAATAATCCGGAGGCGGTCATTTTCATTGAGCCTCGGCATAGCATAAATCACATATTTAAACGTTATAATGCTGTTTTTACTGTTCAATGGTCTCAACAGAGTGGCCCAACAGTTGAAAAATAAACTTTCATTGTCGAATTAGATGGCTGGAGGAGAAAAACGTGTAAACTGGTCAACGCCTATAGAGAGAGAACTGCACGGGAAAACTGTCAATGACACACGGATAGTGTGTCTGAGTCATACTCGGTCATAGTCTGAATTTTTATGTATATACAGTTGGTAATATATGTTCTTTAACAATTCTCCGCATGCACAGTTTCTTTTTTCCGCTAGTATATAATGCTTCGTTTCATTGGCTATCGCGGATTAAGTGAGATGCTAAGGTTATAAATATAAAAATGAAAATATCGAAATGTCAATACAATCATAATTTAAACTAGGAACAATTTAACAAGGAAGGTGTGCATGGAGACTCTCTGAAAGGTGCATGGAGAATATGACCAGGTTTTGCGGAATGATTATCGTCTTTGCATGATTATATCTGAAAGGATATTGCGATAGTTAACATTAATGTTAAGTTGCAAGGACATTTGATCGTGATTTCAAATATGTTGAACCAGTCTCGGAATTTTGGAAACTTGCTTTTGAGGTTTAACACCTAAAATTGATTACTTCATACGAGGTCGCAAGAGGTCGACAATATGAAGATAAATTACACGGTTTCATTGGCACATCTTTTATGTCACTGGATATACCCTAACATCTCTATAATAAGCAGCGTTTTTTTTTTTTTTTCATTTTCAATAAGGAATCTCAGGTCCTTTTATTCAAAGAAGGGTTTTTTTCGGGAAGATTTATTTTCAAAGTTATTTAGACAGTACGCATTGGCTTATTGTCAAGTCCTTCCTTTTTCGAATTGAAAAATAAAATGCTATGTTTTTTAATGGCTCAGTTTGTTTTGTCATATGTATGAAATAATAAATAATAGAAAGTGAGGGTTACTCATTATGTACATATATCTTCTTTTCAATCGGCAAAACGACTTGTTATAAAGATTTCTTTTTGCTTTTATGTCGACCGCAATATCCTTCTGCCTCTAGGAATAGCTTAATGAAGTCCGACATTTGGCTAATTAATACAGGACGTTTATATGCAAAAGAAGCGTCAACAATTCTGTGATATATGTTATGTAATAGTCATTCGATCAAACGTTTCCATTATGCATTCATTAATGTGCCGTCATGGAATTACATTATGTCTATCTCCGAACAGTCACTAAACAGTTACCACATAACCTGTATCTAAAGACGTTTAACCGCCTATATAGGAGGAGATAAGGCTACCTCGTCTTTATATCCTTGTCTTATTGTCTGTCGACTGGAACAGATATACTATCAGTCTAGCCGTTTACCTTATCAATACGTAACTACCTGATTAGATAAAAGGATTATTACCAATTTAATTGATGCAACGGTAAATACGTCGACATTGCGGTGCTAGACTCCTGCCAAGAGTATTTATCGTACAAAAGGGCAGACGAGGACCTATTATTTGATCATTATAAGGTTCTTTGTTGTACAGTATTGCTTTATGCACTGCACAAACTTTGACTAATTATATTGTTTGTTATACAAAACGTGAATACACATAGAAAGATGACAAAATATATTATTGCAAAAACAATATCTAAAAAAAAAGAAGAGAACAATGACGTTTAAACAAAGCAAAAAGTAATTAAGAGTCCCACAAAATGTACCAGGAGTTCAATACCAGGTGTTTCGGAAGAATACACGTTTTCTGTTTTATCGATACCACCCATCATGAAAATATATGACATATCCAAGTTTTGTCAGGTCCTCACATTGAGAAGTCGTGAAGTGACAACAAAACATAAGACTCACAAATTAGAATAATCATAAACATCGACTTTCGTATCTCACAAAGAAATAGCTTATTTCCCTATGAGTACATGACAGCAACCATTCAACTTGCGCTAATATGCGTCGCTTAGGAGTTTTATTAACTGATTTAAATAAGTGCAGACATGTTACGTTGAAATTGTAAAAGTGTCATTCAAAAATATCTTCATTTATATACACACCATTCTTATCTACAATTAAGTTTCCTGTAGGATATCAAAACAAATGCACATTTAGTAATTGAAATAATTTAGTTGTATTGGTCTTAACGTCCTATTAACAGCGAAGGTCATTTAATGCTATCTGGTGATTTTACATTGTTAAAGTCGTTTTCATAGTTGGACTGTGTATTGAGTTTATTGGTGTAATTTTACATTGCATGTACAAGGAGTGACGATCGAGTATGCGGTGTGGCATAACAAAATACATGTGCATAGTCTTACTCTAACAGCAGACGTAATAACGAGTAGACAACAGGCTATTTATCTCACATAAAAACACTATATCCTCTTTATATAAGTTCCGTTCATGCTTCCCTCATTCTGCTCCATCAAAGGTTACCAGTACTTGTAAGAAATGTATTGTTTATTTAAAACACTATAAAACGGAAGGTATCCTGAAGAACACAGAGAGCAACATAATTGTTACAAATTATTAACTTCATGATAACACATTAACAGGTTATGACTATTAATAGGTTAAAAGCGTCGGATAGACTTCCTCGTCATCCACGTTAAATACGCTGTACAACAAATTGTACTATTCTAGACATCAAAAAGTCTTAATATTGGTGTATTTGTTTCATTGTATCACGACCATTATACAGGTTCAGGGTTATATTTAACATAATGATATACTTTGTTTGATGAAAGGCTTAGTCAGTTCAAATTAACATAACAATGATGTTTATGGATAAAATGTTACACATTAACATACCCAAACATCTCGAAAATACCGTTTTTAATAGACACTGGATCTGAACGAACCAGTGTTCCAGGTATTCATAGTACTTTGATCGATACATAAGCTGAACAAAATTATTGCGACAGTGCGCGTGATGTAATTCGGCAGCTTTTAAGTGCTTAAAGATTTATAGGGAGCTAAGCAGTAACTATTTTATAAAGATTGATAGGGAGCTAAGTAGTAACTATTTTATAAAGATTGATAGGGAGCTAAGTAGTAACTATTTTATAAATAGGGAGCTAAGTAGTAACTATTTTATTAAGATTGATAGGGAGCTAAGTAGTAACTATTTTATAAAGATTGATAGGGAGCTAAGTAGTAACTATTTTACTAAGATTGATAGGGAGCTAAGTAGTAACTATTTTACTAAGATTGATAGGGAGCTAAGTAGTAACTATTTTGTTAAGATTGATAGGGAGCTAAGTAGTAACTATTTTATAAAGATTGATAGGGAGCTAAGTAGTAACTATTTTATAAAGATTGATAGGGAGCTAAGCAGTAACTATTTTATAAAGATTGATAGGGAGCTAAGCAGTAACTATTTTATAACGATTGATAGGGAGCTAAGTAGTAACTATTTTATTAAGATTGATAGGGAGCTAAGTAGTCACTATTTTACTAAGATTGATAGGGAGCTAAGTAGTAACTATTTTATAAAGTTTTATAGGGAGCTAAGTAGTAACTATTTTATAAAGATTGATAGGGAGCTAAGCAGTAACTATTTTATAAAGATTGATAGGGAGCTAAGCAGTAACTATTTTATAACGATTGATAGGGAGCTAAGTAGTAACTATTTTATAAAGATTGACAGGGAGCTAAGTAGTAACTATTTTATAAAGATTGATAGGGAGCTAAGGAGTAACTATTTTATAAAGATTGATAGGGAGCTAAGGAGTAACTATTTTATAAAGATTGATAGGGAGCTAAGCAGTAACTATTTTATAACGATTGATAGGGAGCTAAGTAGTAACTATTTTATAAAGTTTTATAGGGAGCTAAGTAGTAACTATTTTATAAAGATTGATAGGGAGCTAAGGAGTAACTATTTTATAAAGATTGATAGGGAGCTAAGCAGTAACTATTTTATAACGATTGATAGGGAGCTAAGTAGTAACTATTTTATAAAGTTTTATAGGGAGCTAAGTAGTAACTATTTTATAAAGATTGACAGGGAGCTAAGTAGTAACTATTTTATAAAGATTGATAGGGAGCTAAGCAGTAACTATTTTATAAAGATTGATAGGGAGCTAAGCAGTAACTATTTTATAAAGATTGATAGGGAGCTAAGGAGTAACTATTTTATAAAGATTGATAGGGAGCTAAGGAGTAACTATTTTATAAAGATTGATAGGGAGCTAAGGAGTAACTATTTTATAAAGATTGATAGGGAGCTAAGCAGTAACTATTTTATAAAGATTGATAGGGAGCTAAGGAGTAACTATTTTATAAAGATTGATAGGGAGCTAAGGAGTAACTATTTTATAAAGATTGATAGGGAGCTAAGGAGTAACTATTTTATAAAGATTGATAGGGAGCTAAGCAGTAACTATTTTATAAAGATTGATAGGGAGCTAAGCAGTAACTATTTTATAACGATTGATAGGGAGCTAAGTAGTAACTATTTTATAAAGATTGATAGGGAGCTAAGGAGTAACTATTTTATAAAGATTGATAGGGAGCTAAGGAGTAACTATTTTATAAAGATTGATAGGGAGCTAAGGAGTAACTATTTTATAAAGATTGATAGGGAGCTAAGTAGTAGCTATTTTATAAAGATTGATAGGGAGCTAAGTAGTAGCTATTTTATAAAGATTGATAGGGAGCTAAGTAGTAGCTATTTTATAAAGATTGATAGGGAGCTAAGTAGTAACTATTTTATTAAGATTGATAGGGAGCTAAGTAGTAACTATTTTGTTAAGATTGATAGGGAGCTAAGTAGTAACTATTTTATTGTCTATTATATACTTCTGTCTTATAGTTTCTTGATACAAGGTCAGTGCGCAAAATATATACATATTGATCGCACAGCTATTGTTATTTCTCTTGTGTTTGATTCAAGTGAGACGCACCCAACGGATTTTGTTGTCTGTTCTGATCCGGCATTTAAACATCATTTATATATACCATGAAACCACATAACGGGTACGAAACACACATCTAGTTATATTTCCATATTTCCTAGGATCTTTAAATGTCTCGTCATGATTTGAATTGTCTCCCCTAGAACATGTTTGGAGTTGTCTCCCCTAGAACATTATTTGTATTTCACCAATTTCATTAACAGTATTCGATCATTCGTCTGAGCTCACTGACATGTTAACGACTCCAGTTCAGGTGTTTGAGAATATTAAACCGCTAAAAACAATATATATAATTGTTATGCCAAGTAAAATCAATAAAATATTCAGATTTGTCAAACTTGAATTAGATATGTACGATTTGCTTGCTCAATGGGATGCTTTCATGTGTAATTGGATACCGACATCTATTAATTTTACTGCTTGGCAGAGTAGACAGGTATTTTTCACTATCTCCTTATAACAGTTGTAAACTACTGGGTGTGTACATAATAATATATCTGTATCGGCACTTTGATCAAATGAATTTATGAGAAATTCGATTAACTATAAATTATTAATTTATTAAGGTGAATATGATAATTTGGATAATACGTATTTACTCCATCGGAAACTATAACCTAAATGTACCACAAGATACAAGAATAGTTCTAACTCAGCACGACCTGGCAAAGAAATGGAACAGACGAGCAGACACCGAAATAGTGAGGAATACAGCATAACCGGATGTAAGATCACGTGATCAGAGGAGCCGTATTTATCCGTCGCTGACTGTTGTATGTTTTGCGAAGAATGTACAGACGTGAAATGCACGTGATGTTGCTCCCTCTGATATCCCTCTAAAAAATCAAAATGATATAATATCTACACACTTTAGCTTACACGGAAGACAGGGGCAGTGCACCGGTGTACGTGTCCTGACGTTTATGTGGAGACTGCATTAAATATTGGGTATATTGTCCCGAGAAGTTATGAAGACATAATTACAACACATAAACCTTCCATTTGAAATTAAACATTATACGAAAAGACACAACGAAACATAAATGTGTAATTGTATTAATTTTTATTCGATATTTTATAACGAGATATGTAACATATAGCAATAAAACACAGGGTCTATCATCAAAAACACAGTATACGATATCTGTAAGTAATGAGTTCACACCGAACAACAAAGTTGTTATGTTTTAGAAATTTATTTTATATTATTTCTATTTTGAAAAATTCAGTTTACTTTGCATATATCCCGGAGCGTAAAAACTGCTATGTGCTATAACTATTTTTTTATACTGAAATATTTATTTATTGTTTTAATTAATTTTTTACTGAAATTGATTCAGCGAAAAACGTGACCAATTTTAAAAGATTTGAAATAGTCGATACTTGGCAAATAATTTGAATTATTGCTATAGTTTTAGAACATTGATTGGATAATAAAAATGCCTTACAAGACTTTCCTTTTCAATTTCTCCTCATTATTTTTCCTCCCCTAGGCGGTTTGTACAGTTAGTAAATAACAGGTATATATGGAATGAATATAATCACACCTTGATCATTTGTGAAGCAGTCATTTCACAAACACACCTGTTATAATGAGTCGTTTTAACCGCTGTTTATCAGTTTAGGCTGCAGGCATTTAACCAGGCAGTGTTTGGAATTCCAATTGACATTTTCTCAGACAAAACTATTTCCTTGCGAAATAAAGGAAATGCGAGTTTGATAAGCACACAATCAATTAAAAACTAGAAATTCGTGGAAAGACGCACAATCTCCCATTATCCGCGGGCGATGGACAACTTTGAACAGAACCTAAGAAAGAAAAAAGAATCATTTCAGAAACACATCGACTTTTCAAAATCGAACACTCCTTTTGTTTGTCTACTCGAACGCGCCCCAGCAGACGGCTTCCGGCTAAGAATGATACACTTCACTAATTTAACTCCGCATTAACATTGAGACGAAGTTGGTACTTGAATGTTAATTGGTTTCCCTCCCCACTATCGTCTGTATACATACCTATTACATCAGTTGGTTGAGACAGTCTAGTCTAGCAGGACCTACGCTGAAAACAGGCAATGCACTATTTTAAAACTTCGATCAAATATAAAATATAATTTGTCTCTTAGTTTTACAGTAAAAAAAGCTGTTCCACGTCTATGTCTCGTTCACATAGTGAGTAATCATGGTACGGATGCTGAATTGGTCCAAGGTAAAATTCCTAAATGCGTTCTCTGGCTTTCCAAAAGTTATACCACGGCAATATGAGGGTCGAGTTCTGCTTGCTATGTCCAGTTTTGACCATTGAAATATCGGGGAAGCCCCGCGTAAATTTAGCTCATATCTATTTATATATGTCACGTGGTTGTTTCGAAAGTGAGGCAGGGAAGATAGCACGCCGTCATGTGCCATGTCGGACTAAACTAGCGGACAAGACAGCAATACTATACGTAAATAATTGTTTTCAAAGGTCATGTATGATGCAAGTGTAGTATTCTTACCTATGATTCGTTATTATATATAACGGTATTGATACCTCGTGCCTGTCATGACTTTTGCATGCATCTTTTTCTTTCGCCGCGATGTTTACATTTGGCCCTGTTGATGACGCGCGTTCGGTAAAATTACATCACTGATCTGGGTCAATTGAGAGTTTTAGACTGTCAGGTGACGATTTAGGATTTCTTTAATATGATTATATTTTTTACTCTTATGGAGTAAATTTCAGCAAAATTTGAATCGGTATATTTCATAAGATGTGTATGCCATTTTAGCAAATATGACATTGTTTTCCCCGACCAGCCCCTTTAAATAATGTCTATTGTAGGCCATTTATTTTATTTAAATCATTTCAAAAGAAAGTTTTATTCCCGACAAGAAGTGTGACAATTAGCGAGGCTATTTGTAAAGCATATTTGGACATATTGGAAAATACTAAGAATGTTTTACTAATTTAGTTAGTATGCTACGTAAAGCAATATAGAAGTGAACTGCATAACAAGTAAATAGATGGTAAAGTAACTTAATACATTTCATATCACATTTGCTGTTTCGAGACGTTATTTACCCACTGATCAAAAGCAAACAAAATCATAATAATGAAAAAATGAAAATTAACATTCAATAAATGAAAATAAAATTAAAATTAAAGAAAACAAAGAAAAAAAACCTCTGGGTTCATAACAGGTCTCAATAAATTATAAATATATATAGGATCTTAAAAGAGTTTTCATTTCATTTGATATTTCATGAAACGAGTCTTAGGAGGGTTTTTATTTTTGCGAGTCTGGGCGAGCAAAAGTTAAAACTTCGAGACGAGTTTATAAAAGCTCAGATGAAATGAAAACAAATGTAAGACACTTTTTATTACGTAACTCAGATAACTTACATTTTGACAGGTTTTAAAGCCAAAATGTAGCCGGCTTAATCCAACGGATACAGCCATTATGTTGCGCCATTCACAATTTATGACGTCACGTCATTGTCCATATTATGACGTCACAATCGATGTATGACTGGCACAGCCAATGAAAAACGCTCTAGGGTAAATTACACATATGTAAAAATATTACACGGGCGAATTCACTGAATGACAGGCCGATTATGTGATAAATAGAAGTAACAGTACAGTGAGAAGTAACATAAATAAACGTTTAATGTCACACAATACAGGCATCAGTTGTAAGTCATGCAGGCCATACACACGCGCACACACTTAATCAACTACTCTTTTTGTAGAGCATGAATAAGCACTCTCGACGCATATCATCATACAACATTCAATAAGTTCGTGATCATATATCTTTGTCATATAACTTAGCACTCTACGAGATATATATCTATGTACTTACTTAATCATCAGTGTGGAGTCACTATTGTGACAAAATACCCGACAAGGTTGACACCTGGTGATAGTTCGTACGTTGCCACCGTGATATGGTAATTGTCTTTCTGAACGTATAATGTAATTAGCTTTAGTTTATTGGAGTAGCAGGGCACTGTGACAATAACATACTACGACAAAGGGCCTCTAAATGCATCTTTTTCATCCACAGATAATCAAATATGGATTCTTATGCCTCATACAAATGTATCTTTATAACTTGTTTCATCAAAACCATTACAAGTACTAAACACTTCATTATCATTTACCGACCATACTAAGTGACAAAGTTGCTGCCTTTCTATGACAGATCTGGTGTAAATTGCCGCAATGATAACGCATTAGGCAGTGCTATGCGAGGCTCAGCATTTCACACGGTCACAATTCAGGATTATGTTTAACCTTTACGCCAGAACTCCTTACTAGCTAGATCTCGTCGGCTATCAAACTAACCGGTTAATTTGACAATTTCGTCCACTGAAAACTCCTACTGTCTATAACATTAGATAAAACATAGCTTTTGTATGTGCTGTGTAAGTATTTTGCTGATTGTGTTAGTTATAAAGACAATATATATTTCATGGAAATAATAATAGACATGTATAGTGTAAAGGGCAAACAATCGATCATGTCATTGTTATACCAGTGTCATTTTGATATACGACAATCTCTTTAACACTGTTGGAGTTTACTTGTCCTGTATATAATATACATTAATAATATATCCCGAAACATCTGGTGGTGCCACGTGTGTGAAATGACAACAATAATAAAATACAAGGTTTAATATGATACAAGGTTCAATATAATACAAGGTTCAATATGTTCAATATAATACAAGGTTCAGTATAATACAAGGTTTAATACATGGTTTCTAGAGAGCGATGATAAACTAAGTACTGTTCAAGGTAAAGGAGCCAGACAGCATCACTCTGATTTTGCTACCTTGACCACTGTTCTTCTGTACCGTCGTGTGAATAAATATTGAAATATAACATTACGATTATTTTAAAATCACCGTATACACATGTAAGGGTATTGTATATATGACCTCGTGCTCTGTTAACGTAAAATCCTTCGAGATTTGCTTGGTAAATGTAGCAACGGTTAGCCTTTTAATAATAATAATAATAATAATAAACTTTATTTATTGAGGATACAAAACCTGTTTAGCAAAGCTAATCTTCCACAGAGTCCTCTGTTAGTAAAATTGGTTAGTCAAAAGACAAAGAAGTAGCCTTGTGTATATCATAACGATACATTTACATTGATAGAGACGCATATATACAGTTTTTTAACATATCACATCGTACAATGTTTAAGTCAGTTCTTTCCTATTTATGTCGTTACCACAATCACCTTAATGTGTATTGTAGTATGTCTTTGCTTCGTAATGAAACAGATAACAGTTAACATAATATATCAAACGTTTCGATCATTCACTGTCTCACATAACATTTTTTTCAATTCTACGCTTGTTTAATTGACTATTGTAATTGTTTATCCATGTACAAGATGTAGTGTAAAAAGACTTAATATAAAATACATATTATTCCGGGGAGATAAGGTGGTGCATCAAATATCATAAAAGAATCATTTTAAAACTATTAAGTATATTAATAAATAATATCGATTTATATAAATTATTATGTGTTTATGTTTATGAGCAATAGTTTATACATGTATACAAATAGTACTACTTACATATAATGTATTTTTATGCTATATTGCAAATACTTCTAAAGGTTACGTGTCAAAATTACTATTTTCAATACTTTTACCCGTTAAAGCGAGCCAGTAAAACTACCATACAGCGATTACCAAGACGTGCTTAATGATCTTTAACATTCTAATAAACAAAATCTAAAACAAAAAGGTTTCTCATAGTAACAAAAGTATGCTGTATGTATGAGGATTATTACTACATATTATATTTTCCTTTACCCATGGATGTCTGCCATTCTAGCTGGACTTTTGTTTTGTAGTTTTAAGCTCATATTGTAACACTTCATTACACTGTACGCAAACGTGGTTAAATGACTCAGTGGAATTTGAAAATGGATCAACCGAATAAGACATTATCGAGTGATCTGGAGCGTACAGCACACACATGTAACTTAACCTACTTGTACCTATGAGATTTATTTATCGATACAGTAAGATGAATAACATTTCATTATACAGCTGTTTCGTATCCTACGACCCATCAGTGATGCTTTGGACAAGAAAAGTTCAAAATTAGAATAGGTCTTAACTGAAAATGTCGAAACAGAAGGGTCGGTACGTAATACCTCCATGTTATGAATATAAAAAAATAAGGGTTCTGGTAAATCTTGAATTAGTGATGGGTTAAGTGTGTTTATTATGCACCGCTCTATCCCTCAAATGATATGTTTGTGACTGTGTGTCAAGCTCACGACAAACTTCGATCACTAGATCATCCACCAGCTGAGTCTACCACTTTATATCTTAAACATGAATATAAGACACATGTAATCCAGATTAGATTATCTATAACATCATACAAACCTTTGATCTATCTTATCCTTAACATAAGTTAAAGGAATCAACTTATTGCATTAAATCAGCTCCAAAATGTGTCTGAAGCTAAAACCATAAGCATTTTGTTTCTGTTTAATGATATCATGATCTAAATCACTTTTTGAAATTATTAATTAACAATTCATTAAGATGAGTATACTTTGATCCTCTTGACCCAAATATTTGAAAATTGTGGAGATACAGTTGATAAGCTATGCGACAATTGTCCTTTAACAGCTTGGGTTCTTTACTGTACCCGTCATATTCGACAGTAATCGGGAACAAAATTTAAACAAACCTTTGTAGATTTTTTTTTTATCTCAAATTTCATTTTGAAAATTTGCGTTAAGGAATTTTTTAAACATATAATTTTCCAAAAACAAATCCACCAGACATATTTATCAATTGTACACATAGATAGGGATATATTCGGTTTTCTTAGGAAAGATATGAAATTAAACCATCATAATTTTAAAACTAGCTGTGCTTAATGTCTTTCAATTTTTAAATGACGTCATTTGCAATTTAATATGAATTTTGATGATGCACATGTGTTTGGATAGACACTTTTACGAGTATGATGTAATACGTGATGCAGCGCTATCTAAAGGCTATCGAGTCATCAATGCCAATAACGTTGTAAATGTCTGTAAGTAGATTTATGATAGTTTTGCACTTCACTTGAAGTAGTGAATGTGTTTCTTAGTTTGTATCAGCCAGTGCAGCTCTATCGCGTCCCTGCTGTATACAAGTAAATATCGTTAAAGGGCAATAAATATTATCAATTTGACCTCCTTCAAAATTCCCATGTTCTCCTGACATCAAACATTTTCTAAAAGTAATCTTTTAAACTTGCAGCTCGTTATTTATCTTTTCTCAGATATTCATGGGTTTATTATCTTTAATAGTTTTATATAAATAACACAACACAGTTTCCTTAAGTATCTTGATTTTCTTTTATGATATTCTCACCAATGTACTGCATACGGATTTTCTATTGGGATTTCAATGTAATACAATAAGGAAACAATACACTCTGATCGAATACATGTTTGTCATATAAACGTATACCTGTTAAGTGGGTATCACATAGTCGGACCATTGGTTCTTATAAAATCTTATATTACACAAACGAACTCGTAGCTTGTATGTTCATTGTTAAAGAGTTATAGGGTACATTGAGCTATTTCGAACGACACTAGCTCTTTAAGTACCCACTACTTAAAAATCCTAAACAATCCAAACATGAGAATAATATATGGTAGGTATGAACGTCAATGACAGCGAGGTTTATGTTAAGTAAAAGTGGTGAAAAAATAAATCCCAGCATCAATGATCGCATGGGCGAATAATATCACGGCGTCAACTCTCAAGGGCGAAATATTACGGCGTCAGCTCTCAAGGGCGAAATATCACAGCGTCAACTCTCATAGGCATATTTAATCACAGCGTCAACTCTCAAGGTCAAATTTAATCACAGCGTCAACTCTCAAAGACAGATTTAATCACAGCGTCAACTCTCAAAGGCAAATTTAATCACAGCGTCAACTTCCAAGGGTAAATTAAATCACATTGTAAACTCTCAAAGGTAAACTATTACAGCATCAACTCTCCAGGCCGAAATATCACAGTGTCAACTCTCAAGGGCAAAATATGTAACAGCATCAACATCACATATACAACTTAAACCACTTTATTAACTCCGAAGTACACACTCTAAAGGGAATAATATACTACACTGTTAACTCAAAAAGGCAAAATATTCTTCACATAATATCACTGCGTCAAATCATAGGAACAGCATTACCACATATCACTGCGTCAAATCATAGGGACAGCATAGACCACATATCACTGCGTCAAATCATAGGGACAGCATATACCACATATCACTGCGTCAAATCATAGGGACAGC
>NW_018407305.1:487724-499156 GCF_002113885.1 Mizuhopecten yessoensis
GGGTGTATTTTGTCATTGTGTTGACGTTGTAGTATATCTGTCCGTATGGGTGCTGTGGTATATTTGATGTTGTAATACATATGTTCTTGTGAAAGCTGTGGGTGTATTTTGTCATTGTGTTGACGTTGTAGTTTATACGTCCGTATGGGTACTGTGGTATATTTTTCATTGCGTTGTGTTGCTCTTGTATATATGGTCACTTTGTGTCAACGCTGTGGAGTATTTAGATCTTGCGAGTCTAAAACTTTGTTTAAAAATGCACCATTATCCTACTTGACAGTACATGATTATTGTTTATTGACAATGATAATTACATAGTTACTTCCCTTTTTAGTCGAGGCATTTCAGAGTTACTCCCCTTGGATGGAAACTCTCCATTTGTAATACAAATGGAGTCATTTGAGGAAACACTTACATTAGCCTGTTTAAGGCATATTATTTGTAAGTAATCATTGATACTCAGTTATTATGTTACTACATTGACTACATTTACTTATTGTTCATTAATGGACTGTGTCAATTATTCTTTTGTCTCGTGTCCAATGTTAATTATGTTTATCAGCGGAACAACACATCGTTTGGTAAATATCTGAGTATTTCTCATTTATGTATTTCAGACTGTGTTCATTGTTGATCTTAATAAAGACGTACAAAAAGACCACGTTCTTATAGACAGGGTCTTTGATCGTTGTCTTCATAACGGTGTCGACTGTTAATGCCAGTGGTAAGTGTACACATTACACCAACGGAATAAGTAGTAAGACAGACTGTTAAGTTGAAAACTTTTTTTTTTCTATTATTATAAACTTGTCATCACACGGACTTACAATAAGTCAAAAACGATACGTTAATATAACCAATAGGCGAGTCTCTAACAAACATTACACTCATATGTACTTGGTAGAGCGATACATGGAGCACTTTCACCGGATTATATTTATTACCACGCAAAAACAAACATCATAGTAAATTGCTTTCCACATTACCCGGTCAAACAAGGCCATATGAGAAAAATGAAAATAAAAATGTAATATTAAATGTTCGAAAGGGGTATAACAGATAAATGTAGGTCTCAAGTATTGTAATAGCATGATATTTATAAATACAATTAGTTCTTATAAACCGCTTTATCACAACCTAGTTCGTGGGTCGTCTCAAAGCGGTTCACAAATTATTATCCGTGGTTATAGGGCCTTTGCAACCAGCCAATATCTTTCTAGTGATATAGTTAGAATTACAGGTAATATGTCAAAAACTCTTTATTCAAACAAAATTGAATATCTTAATATGGTAATGATGAATAATTAAGAAGGTAGTTTTGGTATTTTTGAATTAAGATAATAAATCTTGTGAAGAAAATATCAAATACCGTAGAAGTTGTTTACATACGTTTGTACGCTATACGTTTACTGGTACAGTTGAAATAACACCGATAACCTTACAAATGATGTTCTTGTCATAGTACCTTTATACTAAAGAACTGGAGGCCGTCCTTAAATGACCATAGCTGTTGATAGGACGTTAAACTAAACCAAACCAAATCAAAACAGATACACTGCAGTATTTGGGATTACAGAAAGATATCTCGATGACACCGAAGGAAATCACCGTTTTAGGTTCCTTGACCCGAATGACTTCAAATGTAATTCACTTAATATATGTATTTCTGTTTTCGTGAAAAGGAAAGTAGATTAATAGCCGAGCTTAACTGATTTTTAAATGACCCGAACTGCTACGAAACAACTGATATAGAACATACTTCTATGATATATCGGGGGAGCGAGAGTAGAGATGGCGTCAACTGTGTAAAGAATGCATACAAGGACGTCTAAGCACGCATAAATATTCATTAAAACATTTATTTATGGTATGTCGTTGGGTCGTTGGTTCGAATGACTTACCTCCATGTACACAGCTAGAGGCATCACCATGACGGCAACCATGATATCCGCTACAGCCAGGGAGCAGATGAAGTAGTTGGTGGCAGTGCGCAGACTCCGTTCGCGATACACACTCATCACAACGAGAACGTTTCCAAACACCGTGAAAAACGGAAACGTGAGGAGAAATAAGGTCCAGTACCGGTACTCCAGCCCCTCCTCCGCCAGGGTGCCATTGAAGGACCCAGTCTCATTCAGCATGGATATGTTAGTCAAACGTAAGGACTCGTTGCAGCCTACCGTATCGTTATCTTCACACGATATAAAAGGCCAAAAATCCGAATAACTGAAATCGGTCGTTTCACTATGTAATGGAAAATTCGTTGTATTCTGTATAATAAAATCCTCTGTGTTAATGTTGGTTAGGTTTGGTCCGCCATTACCTCCTACATTGTAATCCTGTATCGAACCCCTATCCACGCCACCTCGAGACAAGGTGCTGTTAAGCATGATGACGGATTGGTTCAGTCCTTTATTTCTACACTCTATAAACTCTGATTTCGTCGAAGGTTTTTTTAATCTATCCAATGTCGAACAATTGCTGCATTTATTTCATTTTTTAACAGTTATCTGATAATTCTACCGTCGACAATTTGCCTCAGCCATGCATTAATCTGTATCGTTACAGTTGATGTGACATTGCGCTATTTAGCGCTGTTGACGAGTATTGCTTAAGCGATGCCTGTTGATTTAATGTCTACAAACAAAGTTTCAAGTGGATACCCCTTACCGTGTCAGTTGTGTCACCGACTACGTAACGAGTATGTGACATGCCACTTTATTACACACTGACAACTCCCGCGCGATCCAGCATCGGAATCACAACCTTCTCTACAGCGCGCGCGTGTATATCTTATACACGGCTCCCGTCCGATACACCGCCCAACGTATGAGAACCGTCAACCCAGTGACGGCGAATCGTCTTCTCTTGCTCACTGTATAGCACTGCCTATACACAGGCGCTGAGATCCGTTATACCCACTGTGGGCTGTATCACCACACACCAGTAGCTCGTGAGCGCGTGCCCGTCGTATCAGCAGGCTTCTATATCATGAGACAGCTCTCGTAGCTACCGTTCCAATAGCCAGCACCACCAACAGGTGCGCGACAATAGTGATTATCGGTAACGACCCTATGCACGGCTATCGCCCTGGTCTGTCTGCTAGGTATCGCTGTCATAACATTTACATCCCAACAGCACTGTGGATTAAATCGCTAGATTTAGAAACGGACAGTGGTAATTACCACCACCAGATCCGACAAGTGGCCAATGTGCCCGTCAGCTGTAATATAACTGGACGAGTATTAAATCACTAATACACAGATACAATATATCTCCGGATGTATTGCCTTTGTTCATACACTATCACTGTATACTTCCGTAGATATTAACTGTCGATTTTACACAAATCATATCTGATTCCTTTTACGGTAATTGGTGTCTACACTCTGATCTAATATACTGTTCAGGTTGGTGTTCCTTCATATGTTAGAACGGTTTGCAATACACTAATGATGAATACGGATTTCCGTAAGTCTATTTCCGTATTTTTTAGTTGCTGTTAGATCGCTGTGTAAGGTATCTATTAATTCAACACTTCCCCTCCAGGGATTATCTAGAATGCAGTGATCAAACACATAAAGGTACATTCCACATCGACATTCAAATCTTTCCGTGATTTAACCATGCATAACACTTCCGTTTGTATTACATAACCCGCCAGAGTCACGTGTTAATTACCCGTCCTGCTGATCTGTTAGTATTATTATTTCAGTTAGCGGTGCTGTGTCCGTGCGTATATCACTACTTAGATGGAGATCGCATCAAGATGTACCGCAACTCTAAACAGAAGGCTTTGTGGTCCTTTTTAAATTAACAAGCATTTCGGTGACACATTGACTTTGCTATATAGTGTTTGGGGCTGTAAGAAAATGATTGATTGCTAATTCGTCTATTTCCGTGACTTTCCCTTAATATCTTACTATGTAAGTCGAAGTGAACGATCGTATTTGTAATACAATATTAAGCTCAAGTCGTTCCTTACATGTAATACACTAACAATAAAACATATATCGGTATATCTATTTGCAAGGTATATTTTTATATATTTATATAACGACCTAATCCGTATCTAGATAATTTAAGACAAAAACACGTTCTCGCGTTTGGCTTCTGTAATCGCTGAAGATATTTATCTTTTGTTAAAACACTATATAGATTGTATATCAATATAACGTAATACTTCTTCAAACGTCAATAATGTTCCTTAAACGATACTGGCTTATCGCGGTAGTGTTTTAATTAATACACAGATTAGCGGTGAACATGACGAACGCGCCTCTGCCAATGCCAGTGGAAACAGTCTAGCTCCAGGTACAGTTCGCAGAAGTCCTCCTGCGCAAAGTAGACGAATTCCTGGGTGTCCATACGGTCAGTGTAACTCCCAGCGCCCTCTATCTTATGATATCCAACCTTCCATAAATCCTTTAAAGCGACGTAGGTGATTTGGTGAGTATCCGTTCATAAAGTATAATGTCAATAATAATCTTAATGATGCAATTCCAATTATTGTTTTCAAATTACAAAATTCCTTCTGAGTGACGAAGTGAATGCCTGGGGGTCCACATGCTCAGTGTTTTTTTTCTCTTTATCTTTATAATGATGTTTAAGTTTCTGTTTTACAAGAGTCTTATTTTCATTCCGTCTTTCATCTATACATATCGTATGTTTTCACCTGAGCTAGAGTTTCAGTACAAAACTGCTCGTACAGATATTTTGAACAAATTCCAAAGAGTTTTCTGTCTAATCAATCATACGCATGGCTTAACAAAACACCCAGCTTCCTGACAGGTTCTGTGGTTCCGAAGCAGGTGAGCGCAAGACACCGAACATTACATCCGATCTATTTCCTCTAGTGAGAAAACTAACGTTTCTCTAGATTTCATAAGTTTAATGTCTCTGCAGGAGAACGTAGTCCATCAAATGGTCATAACTGTTTTGATATATAGGATATACTTTAGTAGGAGGTCTCAGTGAAGTATTGAGGTCTATATAAATGTTTGTGAACATGAGTCTAGTTCGCTGTATCGGTATACACGTAAGAGTGAAAGCAGACAGGGCTACTTGACAGTTGATACGTGAGTTGAATTGACATAATAAATCTGACAACACAGCACGCTGGTGAGGTCTGGCATTTCAGACACAAATATGACATAAGACGTCATCAGGATTATTTACCCTTCATGTACCAAATCCAAGCGGCGTTACATCTCGATAAACGATCCGCCTAAGGTTTTGAATTTCAGATTAGCCTTAAACAAAGTATAAAAACGCTGGTCTCCGTCACCTCCAATTACAATCAACTTACATTTTCATATTACATAAAACCACAGAGTACCTCGCGTTTAGATAACGATAAAGCATAAAACATACACGTCAGTGGAATAATAAAACTGCGTGTATCTAACTGATAAGTCTTTCCGAACAGCCTTGACTGTAGCTAACCATAACATTCGCAAAGAAGGAAGCAGGTCATACAACTGTCCTTATCGATGGAACGAACAGTAACAACAGAGCAGAAAAGAATAGTCAGAAACTGTCCAGCATTATTAGTGCACGTGCGTTGCTAGAACCTTGTACAAAAACAGACTATATTCCATAAGGTGTTTCCAGAACGTTGTGAAGAAACCGTCTACACACTAAAGAGCTTCAAGGCAAAGCGGCTTTTGTCAAAGCAAGAAGTGGCGTCTGATTAGCCCTTCGTTATATCACAGGTTGAAGCGCTTTCACTGCCGACGTGACCACTTGAAGATCTAGAATAACGTCAACAGATTCATTTGTTGTACAAATTTAACCTCATATCAAAATCACTTCTAAAAAAATAGAATTGCCACCTCCGGTGAATCTGTCAATCTGGTGTGGTTTTGAACGTTGTGTGGGCACTTGTGTTCTCGTTCCGTATTCACGTACGCGTGTCTCGACTAAATATTAGTGATATCCAGTTTAGGAAAGAGTGGATTTGCCCTATTTCTAAAGATCCGTATATATATCTATAGATATATATCTACACATTTGCCGAGGACAGTGTACACTATAAGCCTTCTATATCCATAGAACATGACGGGGATACTCGATACCACAAGACGTTTCGCTGAACGAGTTTGTAAATTAATTTACTAATTAGCTTTGAGAAGGACGCGAACCAATAACACCGCTGGGATTTGAACTGTCAAAGTGGACATGATTGGTCGAGGGGTTTGACGGTTACTGAATACAGATTGTGGACGAATCAGTCCGTCCTTTATAAGTTGACATAACTGGTTCTCAATATCGTGGCTAAGACACAGTCACATTCACTAGTTTGCAGTAAGAAGAACCTATCTTTGTTCCTATACACTGTTTGCGTCCATGTAGCTGTCATGCGTCGTAATTTTTTTCTTTACGCTTCTCCTCGAATATCCGTCATGTGTTACAAACATTTCCTCCCCGCTGCATTTTCCTTTCTCGTGAATCAATGTGCTGTATGTGTGTCACGTGACGAGTTGTCTATAACGTTGAATATTTCAGTAATGGGTATAGTCCACTAACCAACCTGCAAAATAAAGAAATATACACTATGACATCAGACATCCACGTTTTCAATATCATCTAAAGGTATTATACTAAAGATGCTATTTTGTGTAAAAATGAAAAAAAAAGTCATCATTTGATTTCTGTCATACTACTCTAAACTGATGTTAATGCTCTGGAACTATAACTTTGACCGTGACACAAATGTTTTTACCCTAGAACTATTCTTTGGACCCTAGAACTATTTATTTGACCCTAGAACTATTGTTTTGGCCTTAGAACTATTGTTTGGACACTAGAACTATTTGTGTTAACTCTGTAATCATTGTTTTGATACTGGAACTATTGTTTGGACGCTGTATCCATTTAACAATTCTTTGGACCCTATAACTATTGTGTTAACCCTATAACTATTGTTTGAACCTTAGAACCATTGTTTGGACACTAGAACCATTGTTTGGTTCATGTAACAGTTGTTTTGAGCCTGTAACCATTGTTTCGACACTGGAACTATTTGTTATGACCCTTTAATCATTGTTTGGACCCTATAACTATTTGTTTTGACCCTGTAACCATTGTTTAGTTCCTGTAACAGTTGTTTTGACCCTGTAACCATTGTTTTGATCATGGAACTATTTGTTTTGACCCTTTAACCATTGTTTGGACCCTATAACTATTTGTTTTGACCCTGTAACCATTGTTTAGTTCCTGTAACAGTTGTTTTGACCCTGTAACCATTGTTTTGATCCTTGAACTATTTGTTATGCCCAGTTACCCTTGTTTTGCCTACAGATCTAAAAAAAAATATCCTGTAATTATTGATGTGACCCTAGAACTATTGTTTTGACCGTATTACTATTGTGTTGACCCTGTAACTATTGTTTTGACCCTGTACCCATTTTTAAACCATATAACTGTTGTTTTAACCGTGTTTCTATTATTTTTACCTTTTAACTATTGTTTTGACCACTCAAAATTCATTATTTTGACCCTATAACTGTTGTTTTGACCATGCAGCTAGTGTTTAGATCCTTTGAATATCGTGTTGATCCTTGAAATATTGTTTTGAACCATTTGGAACTATTGTTTTTGACACTTAGAATTATTGTTTTGACCGCCGTTTTTCGAATCAATTTGTTGGTTTCTCTATCTTGGACATAAATGTTCACCTTGTCATCTGATTTGTTCGATGTCCCTTTTTGAACATTATTTTTTCAAGTGACGGTAGATCACACAAGTGTTTTCAACATTTTCCAATAGAATGTAAAATATACATTTTATACTGTATCTTTGTAATGAAGTGACATTTGTCCTAGTCCTTGTAAACAGAATATGTTAGTATAGGAATATTGGTTTGCTGTGATATGTTGGTTTGTAGAGGAAGGGTAGGTTATAAAGCAATATGTATACCAGTAATTTGTAGAGGGAGGGTACGTTATAAAGCAATATGTATACCAGTAATTTGGGTTATCTTTTCCTTGGTTGTGTAGGTGTAGTGATAGAGGTGTTTATTGATTATACACGTAATTCACCATTCTCTGTGTTATACTGTAAACGAAGTTATTTAAGCGTTCACACATTTTAGAACATTGTCGAACATAAACACGTGAGCGCTTTCATGATTTGGCGCACCAATTTACAGGATTTGGTACAACGCAAAGAAAATTTAGGTCAATACTTAAAGCGCGAAGAAAATAAGCGAGAAAAAAGGTCAACCGCTTTAACATGTACTTTTGCAGTTTTTATAATTTAAATAATGTTTGACAATTAATTACATTTGTAAACTATGTTTAGTGGGTTAGTTTTATTGCTTAAATAAACGCGTCTCACAAGGATGCAGAAATAGAAATCTGGTAAATATATACTGTAAATATATACTGTAAATATATACTGTAATTGTACATATATACTGTAAATATATAATGTAAATATATACTATAATTGTACATATATACTGTAAATACATACTGTAAATATATACTGTAAATAAATGCTGTAAATTTTATAGATAAACTACATGAATTTTTTTTGAAGGAGCAGAACAAAACTAATGTTATAGCATTAAGTAAAAAGTTTACAGTAGTTTTATTTAAACATTTTGTTTCATTTCCGTCAATCGATCTCAGTTTTTGGCTGTGTTTTAGTGGAAGCCAAGTGTCTTTGCTCAATATTTTACTTTTTTATCTATATGGCATCTTTTAACCTAACATCAAGGATACTTATAAAATACACTGGGTAATGAATATTAAATGTAAAACCAGAGAAAAACTCTTCGGAGTTTGGTTCAACCAGTAAAAAGAACTTCTGTAGTTATTATAAAGTTCTGCATTCTGCCGAAGTTTATCTATTCTGTACTTCAACGTGTTTATGGTTAGAGCGGCTACAACATCCTCCGGAAGATGGTACAAGCTTTTGACTACAGTAAATATAAATGTAGACGGGTTGATCCTCAATGATGATGCTGACTGATATTGACATATCTTTTTAGAGTTTTATCTTGTGTTGTTCAGTAAAGTTTCACCACTCCAGGCTTTACACGTTAGTTTCCTGTTATGACGTGTGTCAGCCACCTCGTCATGTACTCCGTCTAATACATCAAAGTATGTCATAATGATATCAAAAATCTTAGAGATAGGGAAACAGTCTTTACCATAGTAAAAACTTGTCACAGGTAAACATTGAGGTCATTGTACCGACCGTTACGTTTCGTCGATATACATTGAAGCCTTTGTTGGGTAAAAAAGCTAGCTAATCATTTGATTGGGGAACGGGACACAGCTACAAAGGATATCCTGGTACTAGGAACAGAATCTTGAATATTTAAACACTTATATGTTAACAACAATCCGGATAAACACTTCCTGTTGACGAATACAGTACTTCCTCAAGATTTTTAAACTATAAACGTGCATTAAAGACATTTCAATTTTGACCTTATTTCAGACTTTGAGCGTTTGTGTATACCGATATTATTAACAACATGTGACACTCCCGCCGTATCCTCCTGGGCATTACCGTAAGAGGCGACTAATGCGGTACCCCCTGCATATTTGTCTTGTTGTGTCGGCTTAGTGCAAATTGAAGAAATCAAAACTGATACGTTCCCCATTGGAACATTTGGGATTATGTTTCCTCTTTTCTCCCTAAAGTACCCTTTCTTCTGTGGAACTAAAACAGCCAAATGGTGCGATTGGGTGTAATACATCTATTCATACTGTGTATATAACCAAACCTTAAAGGTGCTTCACACGTACCTGCTTTACGTTCATCTTTAAAGGCATCCGTCTTCATATGAAATGAGACGCAATAATGCCGCTAAATATAAAACAAACTAACTACATATTTCCCTGGAATAACGGGGTCGCGATGGTAAAGGCGTGTGACCATCTAAGATCACCACCCCAGGCAAATTTTTGCATTTAAGTACAAAACGACGAAATAATATTGTTTAACTAAATATAATACTGCATGTTCTGTATGTTATACCCACATACAGGTATATTGTGTTTTAATCATCTATGTTATGCATTGTACACTATTGCACCAACTGTAATTTGTGTTATACATTGTGATATCTTGTACATATGTATGTCTACTCTCCGATGTGTTGTAAACATAAGGAAATAAAGAATCTGAATCTGAACCGCTGAATCGAGGTATCGTGGAAAGGTCGCCAGGTACTGCCCGTAGGTCGGTGGGTTTTTTCCGCGTTCTTCGTTTTCCTCCACCACCAAAACCTGGCACATCCTTAATTTACCACAGTTGTTAATAGTGCGTAAAACACAAACCTACCAATCAGAACCCTGGATTGGCAGGAGATACATGTGTGATGGAACTCTGTATTATCTTCTTGCTGCTCATTCACATCAGCAAAACATTATTTAAATCTTACAAAAATCAAGTAAAAATGGTAAAATATGTCATTTCAATATACTGTAACCAGTTTTATACTGTGTCTTTAACATTTCATATGTAACCTATGTGTGTCGATGCTCTGCTATGAATTACCAATGAAATAGTAAGTTATATACAGATTTTTGCATTGAGAAAATTTCCCGTGAATAAACATATCGGTAAAAAAATGCTTGATCTTAAGGTTTTTAATCAAATGTTTTTCTTGTATTTAAATCTCTAACTTCAGAATAAATATATCGATGTCTATTTCAGTTAAATATTAAGATTTTTTTTCTTATAGCATTTCCCACTTTCAGTAAGAAACGAAGTAGAAACAACACGAAAAGCATGTTGAAAATTCTTTTCAAATACTCGAAAAGAACAAGAACTAATGAATGGACAAGACATAATTTAAGCAAAATTTAGGAACTAATATTTTCAAGAAATACTAAGGTAATAAATTAAGATCTGGTTAAAAAAACATATCCGTTATATTCGCATAATACAATATATATCAATGTAATACTTTTAGTAAACAATATTATACAGTAGTTTAGCTTTAATTGTTATTATTCTTTACTTTTATATTTGATGTTTAAACATATCTTTACTTTGTTGAGTTACACTAAAAAAAGACATAAAAAACGCAAATTTGGTAAAAAAATCAAAACACTTAAATTTTTAAATATATGTAATATGTGATTATAATTTAGATTAAGAATATTTCAATTGAGGTAATTTATCACGGCACCTTATACAATATGTGGTCAAATGTCAACACACGACATTGGCTGACATGGAGATGTAGAAATAAGCTGGTTACAAAGGTACAAATGTTACCAGTGATTAAACGTAGTAACAGCTGATCTCAGACAGCGCGTCAATAGTGTCGTTCAGTGTGTTTCTGTGACACTCCACGCTCAGCTTACAGTGACTACACGTAGTAACAGCTGATCTCAGACAGCGCGTCAATAGTGTGGTTCAGTGTGTTTCTGTGTCACTCCACGCTCAGCTTACAGTGACTACAC
>NW_018407305.1:504440-571105 GCF_002113885.1 Mizuhopecten yessoensis
CAATACTGTGTTTCGGTGTGTTTCTGTGTCACTCCAGTGACTACACGTGGGAACAGCTGATCTCAGACAGCGCTACAATAGTGTGTTTCGGTGTGTTTCTGTGTCACTCCAGTGACTACACGTGGGAACAGCTGATCTCAGACAGCGCTACAATAGTGTGTTTCGGTGTGTTGCTGTGTCACTCCACGCTCAGTGACGACTGCTCTCTCCAATACGTCTTACAACACTACCGTACATGCTTCATTACGCCATACAATATGAATACAGAAAGACTCTCGCATCAGCCACATGCAGTGTTAAAAATATTGACTGGAATAGTTTCCAGATTATGGGAAGAGAAAGCATGAAGGGTGCCACGTACGAGACAGGAAACGCTTACAGCATCCGGGCATCTGTGTTTGCGTCAAAATTTCTAAAGACGTTAATAACTTAGGTATTTTTTGTAGTTGCTTCTTTTTGTTCACTGTATATTGATTTTTTTTAGTTTAGAATTTGTCCCTGTAAGTGACGCTGGGGTATGATTTTTCCGTGTGCGTTTTGATGAAAGATATTCATACTTTGATTCTCCACGTTGTGGTATATATTGCCCTTTAGTGTTCACGCTATGTTTAAGTTACACTCTCAAAATGATAACCGGGGATTTGACAGCGAAACGACAAGGAAAACTGAATGAGTCAAATATAAGGCATCCATATTCATACCACGCAATGAAATATAATAAAATCATTATCTTCATCAAAGTAAAATTAAACTTAAAATATAACGCATGATACACGTTATTGAATTCAAACCGTTTGCTTTGCGTATTCAAACAAGCGCAATTTTTTATATCAATCAAAATGCACATTTGTGACGCAGGTTCAATTTTTATCACTATATACAAAATAAAAATGTATACAAGGAAAACAATCGATTAACAAATATTGAAAACAAATAATTTAGTACATAAATAAAAACATAACAAACATTTATGATAATTTTCATATTGAAGCGAACTTATACGGTACGATATTATAATTTTCATGGCAATAACTGCCAAGTTTAACCATAAATAATTGTAAATGGCCCTTTTTTTTTATTATCGACCGTTACAACGAACACAACACTTCATTCCGTGACTATAATGTCATTGCTTGTATTGTAGAATTGAAGATAAAAAATCTTCACATTTCAGATACACACAATGTTACAATGTGCTGTCATCGCGGGGAGACAACCCCAGGACAACACACAAGGCTTCAACAATCCTTCTAAACGATGCTACGGTGGGTCTCTTTAATTTCAATCGCAAGATAAGAAATAATAAAAACCACATAAGGATGTTGAGATACTTGAATAAGATTTTTGACTTTGAACTGTTGGTTTTAAAAGGCACATAATGAATTAGCATTGTGAGTAATAGTGTATATATAATTCACTGACATTGGAACATCAATATACGACATACACGACATATCTACAGTTTAATTAGTTATGCCTTATCCATGCTGGTGTTCATTTCTCTTTAACTGGCTATGGAGTGGCATATCGGCCTCAAATAACATTGGCTTTGGCCGTTTTAGTTTATAGTTATAAAGTCAACCCAGAAACGGAATGCACCCCATTCAATAGTTGACTGTCACTAGCCATGTCATTGAACGTATGGAACACTACAGTCGACAAGAACGGATACTGTAAAGTTGGAATTTTTGATGGTGTGGAATCTGTCCCGCTCCTCGCGAAAATATCCATATGCGAATATTTACCGATATGTTATACATAGATTGCAGAAAAATAGATTTCATAACTATTGCCGATGCATTCAATTTTGTTACCGATATAATTAACAACGCAAACATTTCGACACGCGAACAAATTCCATTTTAACAGAAATGTCCTTCCCAACATATTACACCCAAACAATATAGTATACACGAACTCAATGAAAAAATCCAGAAACGAAACAAGATGTCTGAAAGGTTAAGCGGTTCAAGAACCAGATAAATAACTCGTCATGATATTTGTCGAATACACCCTGATTATCACGTACTTACGTTACGCCACAGTATGGCCAGTAAATTACCCATATACTTGACATGAGCTATTAAAATAACTTCCGGTCAGTGACTAAAACATGACATGATGGGTAATATGGTTCCATTGATCACCCGTCCCTTTATAAATTGCATGCAACATCTTATTTTCTATAGCAATACCTCCCTGTTGTGTATTACACCAGATTGACTTATGTGTTTATATAAAAGTCGATCTGCCAACTATTGCTCTCAGGTTTAAGTAAAACAGCTACTCATCTACTTCATACATCGTGCGAGCAGGCCCGTGAGGTTTAACCTCCGTGTAAGCCTATTGTTAGATAAAACCTCTATCATACAACAGCGTGAACAGGACAAAGGTATATGGGAAGCCTCCACGTGCACGATGGCAGTCGTGTGTACACGATCAATGACAGAAAGTCTATTTAAACAACGATCTTTATTCAAGCAACGAATAACGTTTCAAAAGAATTATTAAAATATTGATGCTTTCTGCTATTTCAGTTACAAGTATAATGCTCCTTGTGGTCACTATCTATGTCAGAAATACGTTTTTCCATTTGGTATTGATATCATTATTCAAAGAAATGTAGATACGATGTCATTTGGCAAAATATTTTTCATTCTTCAAAAATATTTAAATTTAACTTTGTATTGATTTTATGATATTAAGGATTTAAAAAGATTTCGTTCGGCATAAAGCATTTTGAAAAACATTTTTAATTTAGAATTGATATAATGATTTAAAGAAAAATAGATACGAAGTCATTCGGCAAAAAGCATTTCATTCTCCAGATATACTTTCAAAACTGTGTATTGTTATTATGATTTAAAGGAATTTAGACACGATGTCATTCGGCAAAATGAATTTCCTTCTTATCATGTTTTTGCTATTCTCTCGAGCAGAAAGCGCCTGTACTATCAAATAATATACATTTTTTTTCGATAGACAATAAGTATACATTTTTAAGGTGTTTGCTCTTTTCTCTATAAGAAAGAGACTTAGCCTAAATATCATATAAGATATTGCAAACAACTTTTATAGTATCTTCACACTTTTCTGTTTTCTCTAGAAGAAAACTAAAGCCAAAAAGTATATACTTTCATTTCGACACAAATATATTTTCTTTAAACGATTTTCTGTTATATCCAGTTGAAAGAGTCTACAAGCAAGCATTATTAATACTGTACACATTTCACTTGTTTCACATTCCTACAGCACTAAGACACAGATTTAGCAGTATATATATGCTGATGAACAAACCTCTAATTTTGTTGCATGCTTTTTTTCGGGGGGGGGTTTCCGTACATAGAGCCTATGAACGCATATTGTTTCGTGAAACAATAAACATTTTTCTTCATATGGTGTTCTGTTTGCTACACTAGAATATGTTTTTCGACAAAATAAAAACTTGAAAAAATGTATTTTCTGCTTATTCCATCAAAAAGAACCCTACAAAGCAGACTATATACATCTTTTCAGTAAATGACATATCAACTTATATACTCTTTTCGCGTTTCTTCCAATAGAAACAGCTTAAGATAAGAACATTTATGAACATATAGATTTCGACAAACACCTTATATTACATATTACATGATTTTGGAAAATCCCAAGCTAATATCAAACATACGTTACACGTGTAGCCTCTTAACGACATTTAACACGTACGTTCATGCATCTTAAAGTACTCGTTAAGGTAGTAAAATACCACCTCTTACATCGTCACGATCATAAACCTGAAACAAAGTTGTTATCACGAATCGGTGCTACTTACATTACTTATTGAGTAGAGGTAGTGTTTTCCGGCACCACTTCAATACACTGAGTGCAGCACGGCGCTCCCAACGTTACACTACAGGCTGTGACGGGGCAACGTAACACTTAGTCAAACGGCAAGTAACTTTCTATATCCAATCAAAGCAACGCACCAATTAAAAACTAACTTTGTATTGAATTTCTACAGGAGTCGTTTATATACAGTCTATATCAAACAGGCTATGTATTAATGTAAAGTTAATGACATACGTTATCATACAAATCACACATTTCTATCACCGTTAACTTAGTATTCCAGCATTCTTGTGCTTCTTCCCAAAATAAAAGCTGTATTTCTTAGTGTGGAACTATATAATTATAGCTAGCGACGAGCTCGCAATGATTGTCTGTATTTAAGAGCATTATTATTATATTTTCCTTTCTGTAATTTTTGAAATTGGTAAGATAACAAACGGCCAGTACGATATAAAATAAACTGCTAAATTCCATCACGATGCGGTATAATCTTATACAAAGAAGCTACATGTATTTAACGGAGTATGTGCCCTACGACAGATATGTATTACGGGTTGAAGCTACAGCTATGTCTAAAGGTCTACAGGTGGAAGCTGTTTTACTAAGTTTTAGCCTTACGACAGATATGTATTACGGGTTGAAGCTACAGCTATAGCTAAAGGTCTACAGGTGGAAGCTATTTTACTAAGTTTTAGCCCTACGACAGATATGTATTACGGGTTGAAGCTACAGCTATAGCTAAAGGTCTACAGGTGGAAGCTGTTTTACTAAGTTTTAGCCCTACGACAGATATGTATTACGGGTTGAAGCTACAGCTATGTCTAAAGGTCTACAGGTGGAAGCTGTTTTACTAAGTTTTAGCCCTACGACAGATATGTATTACGGGTTGAAGCTACAGCTATGTCTAAAGGTCTACAGGTGGAAGCTGTTTTACTAAGTTTTAGCCCTACGACAGATATGTATTACGGGTTGAAGCTACAGCTATGTCTAAAGGTCTACAGGTGGAAGCTGTTTTACTAAGTTTTAGCACTACGACAGATATGTATTACGGGTTGAAGCTACAGCTATGTCTAAAGGTCTACAGGTGGAAGCTGTTTTACTAAGTTTTAGCCCTACGACAGATATGTATTACGGGTTGAAGCTACAGCTATGTCTAAAGGTCTACAGGTGGAAGCTGTTTTACTAAGTTTTAGCCCTACGACAGATATGTATTACGGGTTGAAGCTACAGCTATGTCTAAAGGTCTACAGGTGGAAGCTGTTTTACTAAGTTTTAGCCCTACGACAGATATGTATTACGGGTTGAAGCTACAGCTATGTCTAAAGGTCTACAGGTGGAAGCTGTTTTACTAAGTTTTAGCCCTACGACAGATATGTATTACGGGTTGAAGCTACAGCTATGTCTAAAGGTCTACAGGTGGAAGCTGTTTTACTAAGTTTTAGCCCTACGACAGATATGTATTACGGGTTGAAGCTACAGCTATGTCTAAAGGTCTACAGGTGGAAGCTGTTTTACTAAGTTTTAGCCCTACGACAGATATGTATTACGGGTTGAAGCTACAGCTATGTCTAAAGGTCTACAGGTGGAAGCTGTTTTACTAAGTTTTAGCCCTACGACAGATATGTATTACGGGTTGAAGCTACAGCTATGTCTAAAGGTCTACAGGTGGAAGCTGTTTTACTAAGTTTTAGCCCTACGACAGATATGTATTACGGGTTGAAGCTACAGCTATGTCTAAAGGTCTACAGGTGGAAGCTGTTTTACTAAGTTTTAGCCCTACGACAGATATGTATTACGGGTTGAAGCTACAGCTATGTCTAAAGGTCTACAGGTGGAAGCTGTTTTACTAAGTTTTAGCCCTACGACAGATATGTATTACGGGTTGAAGCTACAGCTATGTCTAAAGGTCTACAGGTGGAAGCTGTTTTACTAAGTTTTAGCCCTACGACAGATATGTATTACGGGTTGAAGCTACAGCTATGTCTAAAGGTCTACAGGTGGAAGCTGTTTTACTAAGTTTTAGCCCTACGACAGATATGTATTACGGGTTGAAGCTACAGCTATGTCTAAAGGTCTACAGGTGGAAGCTGTTTTACTAAGTTTTAGCCCTACGACAGATATGTATTACGGGTTGAAGCTACAGCTATGTCTAAAGGTCTACAGGTGGAAGCTGTTTTACTAAGTTTTAGCCCTACGACAGATATGTATTACGGGTTGAAGCTACAGCTATGTCTAAAGGTCTACAGGTGGAAGCTGTTTTACTAAGTTTTAGCCCTACGACAGATATGTATTACGGGTTGAAGCTACAGCTATGTCTAAAGGTCTACAGGTGGAAGCTGTTTTACTAAGTTTTAGCCCTACGACAGATATGTATTACGGGTTGAAGCTACAGCTATGTCTAAAGGTCTACAGGTGGAAGCTGTTTTACTAAGTTTTAGCCCTACGACAGATATGTATTACGGGTTGAAGCTACAGCTATGTCTAAAGGTCTACAGGTGGAAGCTGTTTTACTAAGTTTTAGCCCTACGACAGATATGTATTACGGGTTGAAGCTACAGCTATGTCTAAAGGTCTACAGGTGGAAGCTGTTTTACTAAGTTTTAGCCCTACGACAGATATGTATTACGGGTTGAAGCTACAGCTATGTCTAAAGGTCTACAGGTGGAAGCTGTTTTACTAAGTTTTAGCCCTACGACAGATATGTATTACGGGTTGAAGCTACAGCTATGTCTAAAGGTCTACAGGTGGAAGCTGTTTTACTAAGTTTTAGCCCTACGACAGATATGTATTACGGGTTGAAGCTACAGCTATGTCTAAAGGTCTACAGGTGGAAGCTGTTTTACTAAGTTTTAGCCCTACGACAGATATGTATTACGGGTTGAAGCTACAGCTATGTCTAAAGGTCTACAGGTGGAAGCTGTTTTACTAAGTTTTAGCCCTACGACAGATATGTATTACGGGTTGAAGCTACAGCTATGTCTAAAGGTCTACAGGTGGAAGCTGTTTTACTAAGTTTTAGCCCTACGACAGATATGTATTACGGGTTGAAGCTACAGCTATGTCTAAAGGTCTACAGGTGGAAGCTGTTTTACTAAGTTTTAGCCCTACGACAGATATGTATTACGGGTTGAAGCTACAGCTATGTCTAAAGGTCTACAGGTGGAAGCTGTTTTACTAAGTTTTAGCCCTACGACAGATATGTATTACGGGTTGAAGCTACAGCTATGTCTAAAGGTCTACAGGTGGAAGCTGTTTTACTAAGTTTTAGCCCTACGACAGATATGTATTACGGGTTGAAGCTACAGCTATGTCTAAAGGTCTACAGGTGGAAGCTGTTTTACTAAGTTTTAGCCCTACGACAGATATGTATTACGGGTTGAAGCTACAGCTATGTCTAAAGGTCTACAGGTGGAAGCTGTTTTACTAAGTTTTAGCCCTACGACAGATATGTATTACGGGTTGAAGCTACAGCTATGTCTAAAGGTCTACAGGTGGAAGCTGTTTTACTAAGTTTTAGCCCTACGACAGATATGTATTACGGGTTGAAGCTACAGCTATGTCTAAAGGTCTACAGGTGGAAGCTGTTTTACTAAGTTTTAGCCCTACGACAGATATGTATTACGGGTTGAAGCTACAGCTATGTCTAAAGGTCTACAGGTGGAAGCTGTTTTACTAAGTTTTAGCCCTACGACAGATATGTATTACGGGTTGAAGCTACAGCTATGTCTAAAGGTCTACAGGTGGAAGCTGTTTTACTAAGTTTTAGCCCTACGACAGATATGTATTACGGGTTGAAGCTACAGCTATGTCTAAAGGTCTACAGGTGGAAGCTGTTTTACTAAGTTTTAGCCCTACGACAGATATGTATTACGGGTTGAAGCTACAGCTATGTCTAAAGGTCTACAGGTGGAAGCTGTTTTACTAAGTTTTAGCCCTACGACAGATATGTATTACGGGTTGAAGCTACAGCTATGTCTAAAGGTCTACAGGTGGAAGCTGTTTTACTAAGTTTTAGCCCTACGACAGATATGTATTACGGGTTGAAGCTACAGCTATGTCTAAAGGTCTACAGGTGGAAGCTGTTTTACTAAGTTTTAGCCCTACGACAGATATGTATTACGGGTTGAAGCTACAGCTATGTCTAAAGGTCTACAGGTGGAAGCTGTTTTACTAAGTTTTAGCCCTACGACAGATATGTATTACGGGTTGAAGCTACAGCTATGTCTAAAGGTCTACAGGTGGAAGCTGTTTTACTAAGTTTTAGCCCTACGACAGATATGTATTACGGGTTGAAGCTACAGCTATGTCTAAAGGTCTACAGGTGGAAGCTGTTTTACTAAGTTTTAGCCCTACGACAGATATGTATTACGGGTTGAAGCTACAGCTATGTCTAAAGGTCTACAGGTGGAAGCTGTTTTACTAAGTTTTAGCCCTACGACAGATATGTATTACGGGTTGAAGCTACAGCTATGTCTAAAGGTCTACAGGTGGAAGCTGTTTTACTAAGTTTTAGCCCTACGACAGATATGTATTACGGGTTGAAGCTACAGCTATGTCTAAAGGTCTACAGGTGGAAGCTGTTTTACTAAGTTTTAGCCCTACGACAGATATGTATTACGGGTTGAAGCTACAGCTATGTCTAAAGGTCTACAGGTGGAAGCTGTTTTACTAAGTTTTAGCCCTACGACAGATATGTATTACGGGTTGAAGCTACAGCTATGTCTAAAGGTCTACAGGTGGAAGCTGTTTTACTAAGTTTTAGCCCTACGACAGATATGTATTACGGGTTGAAGCTACAGCTATGTCTAAAGGTCTACAGGTGGAAGCTGTTTTACTAAGTTTTAGCCCTACGACAGATATGTATTACGGGTTGAAGCTACAGCTATGTCTAAAGGTCTACAGGTGGAAGCTGTTTTACTAAGTTTTAGCCCTACGACAGATATGTATTACGGGTTGAAGCTACAGCTATGTCTAAAGGTCTACAGGTGGAAGCTGTTTTACTAAGTTTTAGCCCTACGACAGATATGTATTACGGGTTGAAGCTACAGCTATGTCTAAAGGTCTACAGGTGGAAGCTGTTTTACTAAGTTTTAGCCCTACGACAGATATGTATTACGGGTTGAAGCTACAGCTATGTCTAAAGGTCTACAGGTGGAAGCTGTTTTACTAAGTTTTAGCCCTACGACAGATATGTATTACGGGTTGAAGCTACAGCTATGTCTAAAGGTCTACAGGTGGAAGCTGTTTTACTAAGTTTTAGCCCTACGACAGATATGTATTACGGGTTGAAGCTACAGCTATGTCTAAAGGTCTACAGGTGGAAGCTGTTTTACTAAGTTTTAGCCCTACGACAGATATGTATTACGGGTTGAAGCTACAGCTATGTCTAAAGGTCTACAGGTGGAAGCTGTTTTACTAAGTTTTAGCCCTACGACAGATATGTATTACGGGTTGAAGCTACAGCTATGTCTAAAGGTCTACAGGTGGAAGCTGTTTTACTAAGTTTTAGCCCTACGACAGATATGTATTACGGGTTGAAGCTACAGCTATGTCTAAAGGTCTACAGGTGGAAGCTGTTTTACTAAGTTTTAGCCCTACGACAGATATGTATTACGGGTTGAAGCTACAGCTATGTCTAAAGGTCTACAGGTGGAAGCTGTTTTACTAAGTTTTAGCCCTACGACAGATATGTATTACGGGTTGAAGCTACAGCTATGTCTAAAGGTCTACAGGTGGAAGCTGTTTTACTAAGTTTTAGCCCTACGACAGATATGTATTACGGGTTGAAGCTACAGCTATGTCTAAAGGTCTACAGGTGGAAGCTGTTTTACTAAGTTTTAGCCCTACGACAGATATGTATTACGGGTTGAAGCTACAGCTATGTCTAAAGGTCTACAGGTGGAAGCTGTTTTACTAAGTTTTAGCCCTACGACAGATATGTATTACGGGTTGAAGCTACAGCTATGTCTAAAGGTCTACAGGTGGAAGCTGTTTTACTAAGTTTTAGCCCTACGACAGATATGTATTACGGGTTGAAGCTACAGCTATGTCTAAAGGTCTACAGGTGGAAGCTGTTTTACTAAGTTTTAGCCCTACGACAGATATGTATTACGGGTTGAAGCTACAGCTATGTCTAAAGGTCTACAGGTGGAAGCTGTTTTACTAAGTTTTAGCCCTACGACAGATATGTATTACGGGTTGAAGCTACAGCTATGTCTAAAGGTCTACAGGTGGAAGCTGTTTTACTAAGTTTTAGCCCTACGACAGATATGTATTACGGGTTGAAGCTACAGCTATGTCTAAAGGTCTACAGGTGGAAGCTGTTTTACTAAGTTTTAGCCCTACGACAGATATGTATTACGGGTTGAAGCTACAGCTATGTCTAAAGGTCTACAGGTGGAAGCTGTTTTACTAAGTTTTAGCCCTACGACAGATATGTATTACGGGTTGAAGCTACAGCTATGTCTAAAGGTCTACAGGTGGAAGCTGTTTTACTAAGTTTTAGCCCTACGACAGATATGTATTACGGGTTGAAGCTACAGCTATGTCTAAAGGTCTACAGGTGGAAGCTGTTTTACTAAGTTTTAGCCCTACGACAGATATGTATTACGGGTTGAAGCTACAGCTATGTCTAAAGGTCTACAGGTGGAAGCTGTTTTACTAAGTTTTAGCCCTACGACAGATATGTATTACGGGTTGAAGCTACAGCTATGTCTAAAGGTCTACAGGTGGAAGCTGTTTTACTAAGTTTTAGCCCTACGACAGATATGTATTACGGGTTGAAGCTACAGCTATGTCTAAAGGTCTACAGGTGGAAGCTGTTTTACTAAGTTTTAGCCCTACGACAGATATGTATTACGGGTTGAAGCTACAGCTATGTCTAAAGGTCTACAGGTGGAAGCTGTTTTACTAAGTTTTAGCCCTACGACAGATATGTATTACGGGTTGAAGCTACAGCTATGTCTAAAGGTCTACAGGTGGAAGCTGTTTTACTAAGTTTTAGCCCTACGACAGATATGTATTACGGGTTGAAGCTACAGCTATGTCTAAAGGTCTACAGGTGGAAGCTGTTTTACTAAGTTTTAGCCCTACGACAGATATGTATTACGGGTTGAAGCTACAGCTATGTCTAAAGGTCTACAGGTGGAAGCTGTTTTACTAAGTTTTAGCCCTACGACAGATATGTATTACGGGTTGAAGCTACAGCTATGTCTAAAGGTCTACAGGTGGAAGCTGTTTTACTAAGTTTTAGCCCTACGACAGATATGTATTACGGGTTGAAGCTACAGCTATGTCTAAAGGTCTACAGGTGGAAGCTGTTTTACTAAGTTTTAGCCCTACGACAGATATGTATTACGGGTTGAAGCTACAGCTATGTCTAAAGGTCTACAGGTGGAAGCTGTTTTACTAAGTTTTAGCCCTACGACAGATATGTATTACGGGTTGAAGCTACAGCTATGTCTAAAGGTCTACAGGTGGAAGCTGTTTTACTAAGTTTTAGCCCTACGACAGATATGTATTACGGGTTGAAGCTACAGCTATGTCTAAAGGTCTACAGGTGGAAGCTGTTTTACTAAGTTTTAGCCCTACGACAGATATGTATTACGGGTTGAAGCTACAGCTATGTCTAAAGGTCTACAGGTGGAAGCTGTTTTACTAAGTTTTAGCACTACGACAGATATGTATTACGGGTTGAAGCTACAGCTATAGCTAAAGGTCTACAGGTGGAAGCTGTTTTACTAAGTTTTAGCCCTACGACAGATATGTATTACTGGTTGAAGCTACAGCAATGTCTAAAGGTCTACAGGTGGAAGCTGTTTTACTAAGTTTTAGCCCTACGACAGATATGTATTACGGGTTGAAGCTACAGCTATGTCTAAAGGTCTACAGGTGGAAGCTATTTCACTAAGTTTTAGCCCTACGACAGATATGTATTACGGACTGACGTTTAAAGCTACGTGTCAACGTTATGACTGCAGTGAAAGCCTCACAATATCTACGTCTAGTGGACTACAGGTTGAAGCTGTTTGACTAAGTGTTAGCGTTGTATTATATGCATCTTACGGGCTGAAGTTCGAGATCAAGTGTCAGCCTTATGACTGCAGCATATGGCGAGCAACACGTAGAAGGTGTTTGACTAAGTCTACAGCTATATGTTATAACTAAAGGGAACGGTGACTTAATGTTGGGGCTACGGCAGCTTCATATGGCGAGGGATACGTGTTGGTAACTATGTCTGACGGAGTGCAGGGTGAAGCATTTCAACTGCACCATATGACGGCCGGGCTACAAGTAGAACATTGTTAATGATTGCGTTCCGTTAATTTAACATTCCTAATATTACATGTACCGACTGTTTGTGGCACCTCGTTTTGAAAAATACAGCTAAGATGACAGTCCTCAGTGAAGACCATACTTGTTGTTATCTGCAAGAACCAAAACCTATCAACAAACATGTTTGGCTAAGTATTAGCTTTACGAAATGTATGTTTATTGGACTACAGGTCAAAGCTGTTTGACTGTTTTTTAGCAGTCCAATGTGACCGATTGCTACACGAGAGCTTATAAGCCATACAACATGTATATCTGGTGGCTGCAGGCAAGCTTGGTGTTAGCGTTATGAAAACAGCACATGACCGGTAACAGATATAAGCTGTGACACTGTGTAAGCCCTATGTCAGCTGTTTGACATTATGTGAACTTCACGACAGCTCTAACCGACGAACTACAAGTGGGATCTGTTTGACACTGTGTTAGCCCTATGTCAGCTATGTCTAAACAACTGTTTGATTATGGTAGAGCTAACCGACGAACTACAAGTGTAAGCTGTTTGACACTGTGTTAGCCCTATATCAGCTATGTCTAAACAGCTGTTTGACTATGGGTGAGGTAACTGACGGGCTACAAGTGTAAGCTGTTTGACACTGTGTTAGCCCTATATCAGCTATGTCTAAACAGCTGTTTGATTATAGGTGAACTAACTAACGGACTACAAGTGGAAGCTGTTTAAAACTGTGTTAGCCCTATATCAGCTATGCATTGATGGTTACAGATGTTAAATGACTAAATGTTAGGATAACGACGAGAGCGTTGGAAATATAACTGTAATAATCTAGGTAACAGTTGTTCAAAGCCTGGTAAACTATATGTTTATTTTAAAAAGGCAAATTGGGAGAAATATTTTAGATTTATAATATGCTGTTTTTTGGTGTTTATTTTAGATTGTGAATCAAAATCAGCTGATCCATGTAACAGCAATAATGGAATGTTCTTTGTTTTAATGTAAGCTGTCATAATGAAGCGAAACATTTTCGTACTGTCTCCATACAAAATAGGTATATCTACAACTGGTTACATACTGGGGATGATACCTACAACTTGTTACATAGTGGGGAAGATATCTACAACTTGTTACATAGCGGGGATGATATCTACAACTTGTTACATAGTGGGGATGCTATATACAACTTGTTACATAGTGGGGATGATATATACAACTTGTTACATAGTGGGGATGATATATACACCTCGTTACATAGTGGGGATGATATCTACAACTTGTAACATAGTGGGGATGATACCTACAACTTGTTGCATAGTGGGTATGATACCTACAACTTGTTACATAGTGGGGATCATATATACAACTTGTAACATAGTGGGGATGATTCCTACAACTTGTTACATAGTGGGTATGATACCTACAACTCGTTACATAGTGGGGATGATACCTACAACTTGTAACATAGTGGGGATGATATATAAAACTTGTTACATAGTGGGGATGATATCTACAACTTGTAACATAGTGGTGATGATATATACAACTTGTTACATAGTGGGGATGAAATCTACAACTTGTTACATAGTGGGGATGATACCTACAACTTCTTACATAGTGGGGATGATATATACAACTTGTTACATAGTGGGGATGTTATATACAACTTGTTACATAGTGGGGATGATATATACACCTCGTTACATAGTGGGGATGATATCTACAACTTGTAACATAGTGGTGATGATATATACAACTTGTTACATAGTGGGGATGTTATATACAACTTGTTACATAGTGGGGATGATACCTACGACTTGTAACATAGTGGGGATGATATATACAACCTTTTACATAGTGGGGATGATATCTACAACTTGTAACATAGTGGGGATGATATATACAACCTTTTACATAGTGGGGATGATATCTACAACTTGTAACATAGTGGTGATGATATATACAACTTGTTACATAGTGGGGACGATATCTACAACTTGTTACATAGTGGGGATGATATTTACAACTTGTTACATAGTGGGGATGATATCTACAACTTGTAACATAGTGGTGATGATATATACAACTTGTTACATAGTGGGGATGTTATATACAACTTGTTACATAGTGGGGATGATATATACAACTTGTTACATAGTGGGGATGTTATATACAACTTGTTACATAGTAGGGATGATATATACAACTTGTTACATAGTGGGGATGTTATATACAACTTGTTACATAGTAGGGATGATATATACAACTTGTTACATAGTGAGGATGATATCTACAACTTGTTACATAGTGGGTATGATACCTACACCTTGTTACATAGTGGGGATGATACCTACAACTTCTTACATAGTGGGGATGATATATACAACTTGTAACATAGTGGGGATGATTCCTACAACTTGTTACATAGTGGGGATGATATATACAACTTGTAACATAGTGGGGATGATTCCTACAACTTGTTACATAGTGGGGATGATACCTACGACTTGTAACATAGTGGGGATGATATATACAACTTGTTACATAGTGGGGATGATACCTAAAACTTGTAACATAGTGGGGATGATATATACAACCTTTTACATAGTGGGGATGATATCTACAACTTGTAACATAGTGGTGATGATATATACAACTTGTTACATAGTGGGGATGTTATATACAACTTGTTACATAGTAGGGATGATATATACAACTTGTTACATAGTGAGGATGATATCTACAACTTGTTACATAGTGGGTATGATACCTACAACTCGTTACATAGTGGGGATGATACCTACAACTTGTTACATAGTGGGGATGATATATACAACTTGTAACATAGTGGGGATGATACCTACAACTTGTTACATAGTGGGTATGATACCTACAACTTGTTACATAGTGGGGATGATACCTACAACTTGTTACATAGTGGGGATGGAATTATAATGATAATGTCCCTGGTACTTACTCAATCAATATATAGTGCATTCACATTTCCTATCAAAAGGAACAAACATTTGGATATAATCATTACAAAGGTATTATACAAGAAAAATGTAAGATATCTTGACGAGAGCTTTGTGATAACGGTTCTCTATGAAGTCTTATCGTACTGTCTAGCCAGCTCGTCTTCAGCCCAGTGTTGTGTAATGATTGGACGCACTGATGAAGCAGCTGTTGGTAGAAAATAATGGTCATTAAACAGGTCGGAATCTGTCACGTGCCGAGATCCCTGTATGCATCTTACGACACCCATTTCCGAAAGCAAATGCCCGGATGAGAGGTAGCGATACATTTGATAGTTTTGAGAATATCGCTGTTAAATTTAAACCGACTTGAGTTTTCTTTATAACATGACTACAGTGCTTTGCAGTGAGTAAAGCCATGGTGTAGTTTGTCATTACCTGCTGTCACGACGCTCGCTGTAACGTCACAATTATAAATAATGATAGGAAGTCAAATTAACGACACTGAACACTAGTAGGAAAATCATTGTTTGTATGTGAATATTCGTTTTCATAACTCACTAATTTGATAGAAAAGGTCATGAATCCATTTTTAATTTTCAATGAAATTCTAAAAATTTCCTCCCGAAGTGCGATTTATTGTGTATAGATATTAAAACTAATTTGATATTCCACGTGTATGTCAATTCGATAATCATTCGTTTAAACAACAGTGTCTGTTTTATTTTATTGTTGTGTTTTAGTAATGTCGATCATTACTAGGTGCGTTATCACGTGTAAATCTGACTCACCTGTCGTTTTTCTGTTTAACCGTTAATCATAAGAACACGATTGTACTTTTAAATGTTGCATGAAGAAACCTTTGAACAGATTATCATTTTGAAGACAATGTTGGTTTGTTCTAAATATGATTTTAAAAGCATTGTATAGCTGGTTTGGTTGCATGAACAGGCTTTAATATCCTGGGAATATGTCTAGTGCCCTTACATTAGCCTTGCGTCGTTTGATCATCAGTGTGCAAAAACAGGTTTAAAGTAATTCATTACAGGATCATATTTCTTCAGCATAATTATAGTAATGTACTTTATTCGAAATCAACAACCATGATAACATGCGATATAACTAACTACAGACAACGGAACTCCTGTGTAGTCTTCTTCACTGTAAACACGACAAAAAACTTTAAAAAGACAACCAATTGTAAATCTGACATTTGCTTCAAAAGGGACAAATGTATATACAGAGGACAGAATCCTTTTCAAAGGGAAAGCATTGGTCGGGGGAGGGACGGGACAGATAACATCATTGCAGAGAAACCGAATAACTGTTAGCGATGAAAACACATTGGAATCAAACTCACTGTATTGAAAACAGCTAATTAATAGAAACAAATGTATTGAAAAAGACAAACATTTGGACATGTCATAACTAATATTGACGGGGGTGGGGTGAACGAATTCAAAAGCAAAAACGACCTGATAGATACATACGTACCTATAGAAGCACAATCTTGTAGCTAGTTTATGACTAATAGCGGGAACGTATTGTTGAGGAGTTTCTCTAAATGCATTTGTTTAAATATCCAATGGCGTGTTGATATTAAACACCCAACAACGAGTTTTCCAAACTTACAGTTAACAAATTAAAACTAGGCTAGACTACTCACTAAATTTATTGAGGGATTTTGTGATCTGGTATCATTTTACCTGTTCAAAGCCAGAAGTTGGTGCGAGTCTGGCCGGTAAAAGGAATTCAAAAGGTTTGCCGCAGCTTTTTCAGTTTCATTTTCAACTATCAGGTACACAGTGGCGCAGTTCATCTTTTTCTGATATCAGTTCATAAGTCATCCAAACACTCAGGTATGCACGGCTGTCCCAGCAATCAGACATTCCCTACGAAAGTGCGGTTATCATATCTGCGCCATCGTTAAGGTTATAAATAATCATTGGGGATCGGATATCTTAGTTTTAATTATAGAGTTCATCGAAATACACAACGCAGCGTTTCGAACCCGTTTTACGAGAACTGATCAGTGGGATAAAAGGAGAGAACCAAGCATGTTAGGTACAGAGCTTGTCTTATGTGTGAAAAGGAGGGATAGAGAGAGCTAGGTACTCAAGGGTTGGTCGAGCGAGTGGAGGCGTTAGGAATGAAGGATGGAACTAAAACTTACACTGTCCTCTAAGTCGTCGTACTATGCACTTAAGCACACATACAATGCAAGAAATTCAATCTAGTCCTCACCCTTACTTCTGTTCACACTGGCTCATTTGTGTTGCACCGTGTGGCAATGTCGTCCAGTTAACAACTCATCAGTGGTACTGCAATGTATATGTGAAGGTCACACGAGTAAGAATAGATGTATTAGGTGGTCCGGAATGTGTAGAAAAATGACACAATTCAGAGGTGCCTATTAAATCGATAATTCATTTTACTTTTAACTATTATCGATACTATATTATGCATAACCTACATGGAGTACTTTATTGAAACCATGCCCGGATATATTCCATCTACGTCGTTACGGACAAACCCGGGAATAGACAGTCACAAGCATAGTTAACCAACCTGTGACACAACGTGCCAACGGCCTTGGACGTTGAAGTTAGTCATTAGTTGGCGTACTAGACTGAGATGACATGACATTCAAGCGGGGCATCTTCCTTAAGTGTGCTATTCCTTTGAGGCATGGTAGTCTAGTGGTAAGATGCCACCCTCGTGACAGAATGGTTGTGGGTTCGAGTCACGTAACGGCACTGTGTTGTATCTTTGAACAAGATACTTAACTCCGCTTGTTCCAGTCTACTCGGCTGTAAATGGGAACGTGGTTGGGCAGTGCTAGAATTGTAGAATGCTGGCTTTGAGCGCCGAAATGGCAGCACCGGCTGTATGCTCACCCAGGGAGGTAAGAAAGATATTGGCTGATTGCAAAGGCCCTATAACCACGGTAAAAAAAAATGTGGACCGCGTTGAGACGACCTACGAACTAGGTTGTGATGAAGCGAAATATAAGAACCTCAAAGAGACAGAGAATCGACATATTCCTCTTAACGGTCACTACCACGTCATAATCCCATTAGGACATGTGAGATAGTTTGGCCTTATGCTCCTTAGTTTCTCCTGTGGTATCGTCCTGTCTTCCCCGGGTCTCTTGTTGAGAAGGTGACAGGGCCAGGTTTGACCTTAATGTGTATGGCACCTGTCCCCGGGATCCCAAAACAATATTAGGCTTAAGTTTTAACCTGGCCAATTAAGTTTGACGTCATTTTTTTATGACGTTATTTGTGATTGGCGAAGTCAAAACTTGTGTGGATCAATTGATGATCCTTGTACCTGGCCCTTGTTTTCTTTGTACCAGTTAAGTGTCTTCGAAATATTTTTTCATAGTTGTCCTTCGACTTAGTATAACGGCTTTGATATTAAATATTGTTTTGTTGTCTTTTTTAACTCATGCGTGGACGGAAAGCCATAAATGAACATCAAATCGTTATAGTATATCTACCTCTGAAGAACGAACCTGTCGTGATTGTTCTAGCAATTAAAACTGGACGTATCAGCTTTCCTAGGACAGGAAGAGACGCAATTTATTTTCTTTGGATTGTCAATAAAACCAAAAGCGATATATCTGATGTCCAGAAATCTGTGCATGCCGAGTAGATCAAGTACCCAATAACTTTCGTGAACCTACGTGCTAACATGACGCCACCCACACGTGGTACATATGTAACCAGCTGATACTTAGCCCTCCGCCAGGGGGATATCCGGAGGTCATACATACCCGGGGCTTTAATCGACGGGCCAATGATTACCGGAGATAGATACAGCCGCTGACAATAAGTGTTTTTTAATACCGGGTTCCTTCCTCGAGGTACTCCACCACACTCTGCACGATATTTCATCATTTGGCTGTTTCATGTTGGACGAGTCTGGTACGATCCTTACTTGTCCAAGCTCATTAGCGGATATCGCCTATCACTGGGCTACATTAATTGATAATTATTGCTATATATCTCTGTGTGGAGGCGAACGATATATTATCACCACGTGGTACCCAATGTGATTTTAACAACGGTACATAAGACATACGCACGTGCTTAGTTTGTAATGAGTATCAGCCGGAGACCATGCTATAGTTGTTTTAGTTTACTAAGACAACATCTTCTAAAGATTATGTTCGAAAAATACTGTGAAATCAGAAATATTCTTTGGGTTCAAATTTCGTGGTTTCACCAGAACTCTAGGATGACAAGTTCCCATTCATACAAGGAATGGCTTTATGTCAAACCTTTAAATTACCTGTGAATTTGTGGATGAAGAGTATCCACGAAATGAACGAAATCAAAAACCCTCCTAAAATTAGTGATCTCACAGGACGCAGAAATATTATACAGCAAAAAAGACCACCCTCGAGGAGTAGAAAAAGTGGTCCCTAAGGACGGGCAGAATCTTAATAGCAGTGGTCTCTTAAGTGACATGGTATCATGTATACGTTTGACAGTATATCAAATAGAACACATGCTTTGAAAGGATTATGGGAGTTGGGTATTTACACGATATATGTTCATTCAATTTGAGTTTACTCTCCCCAGCTTCCGGCACCATTACGCGTCTTTTTAAGCTGCACACATCATTCTTATAATTTAGATACATTTGAATGTCTCGTACCACTTTATAGCGTTCGTTTCGAAACACAACTTCCATGAACTTCTCTAAAAATCTCTTCTTTATACATGAATGACTCAAAGGCATCGTCCGAAGGTCTTCCGTGAACACATGACGTCATCAAGCTGATGCACAGTGTTGTACAAAGTTAAACTTCGAAACAAACCAAATCTCCAACATTCTACGCGGTGCACAGTTCTATGCAACAGAGGGAACATTGAAGTTGGTCGGTTTATCTAGAGAGTATACAAACGTAAATACAATACGGAGAACGTGTGAGGAAGCCGTTTATCCGCGGCAGTGTATATATAGCGGCTCCCATTGACACCAGTGTGTTCCTGTACATACAGGCAGTGATGATAGGTCTGGGATACAGTTGGGGTAACACATGGCCCCAGGTACTATATATACTCAGGCACGTACAACCACCCCCTCTACTTACACATGTCAAGTGCACCTACTTCACAGAGACGTTAGAACCAAACGTAAATGGCATTCCTATGCTTCAGACCCTATTCCGATGAAACGCAATAGAAAAAAAAATAATCAAAAGATCAACAATTTTATCACGTAAAAGCGAACATAACTGTATTTAAATTTTGATAGCGTTCTGTTTTTATGTTGGACTGAATGTCCATTTTTGTTTTATACCGGAAAATATGTTCATATAATAACTTATATCTATACTGTAATTATAAGTAATGAACGGTATATGTTTCAATGTTCATGCCGGTATGAACGCATACATATCGGCTACATACATGATCCATGAAGCCCGCCAGGGCTTCTTTGGAACTATGTATCCAACCGGTGTGTGTTCATACCGGCATGAACATTGAAACAAATACCGTTCATTAATTATAATTACATTATAGATATTAAGTTATTGTATAAACATGTTTTCGATATTGAAGAGTCTGTGTCGTCAGCGCAGGATTCCTGGAACAGCCTAACGTCACGAAAACGTTTGATTCTAACGGTTGTCTCATGTTAATCGAGGCGAAAGGAGGACTTTCAAAATGACGTTTGAACGCAATTTATCCTGGTAATGCTTATAGCGAAAATTGAAGTGAAAATGTAAATATGCTAAGACATAACAATGCAGTGTAAAACTAACAGAATTAAAAGAATAGATTTTCCCCGAATTTGTTTATGTGTTTCTCAATGTGATGTAAGTCATATGAAACAAAATAAATACTTCAACGACAAAACCTACGGCCAAATAAAATACACAACGGGAAAAACCACAGCCTCAAAACAAAATACAACGGAATTAATACAACATTGCTTATATAGTCGCAATAAAAATACCACATCTTTAATACAATACACAACAAAAATAATACAACAGCGTAAATACAAACGAACAAAAACCCAGCATCAGCAAAAATAGACAATGCATAGAAAAGCGTCATTGAGCATTACCAAAAACATCATATTGTCAATACACACCTAAAACAAAACAACAGTGCCAAAATGATACACAATGAAAATACCACAGCGTCAACAAAACCCGGCGACAATACCTAGGACACGCTTCTCTGGGTCAATACACAATGACAAAGTACCAACTGACGAAAGGAATATCGTTATTTTAAATTGTTCAACAAATAGACAACTACAACCTGCCGAGGACTTACTTTTCTCTCCATTTTGGGGATGAGAGCTGCTATTGTGTGTTTTTGTGCGTTCTAATGTTTTTAATATAACTACAGCGCAATCGGCATCCAGCATTCAACTCATTCGTCAAGTTTTAACAATTAATTGTCGTCCAATACCTGTTTTAAAAACATCTTTTTTTAACAGTGAGGTGATGAACATATCTGCTGAGGGGTTCGCGTCAGATGAGGTGTTACCCCAGTCTGTATGTATCCTATCTTACAAGGGAATGTTAGAGAAACGTAGCAAACAACTTTACCTTAGAGATGATTGGCTCAACATCATTTCATTTTCCGGATGTATCCAAATTGGTCTACAAATCAAAAACTATAATCGTAAAACACAATGATATATAAACCTCGCAAAACTCGTGCATACGTAGCCCCTACGTCAAACGGGATAAAGGCTGCCTTCCACCATAACAAAACCTGATACAAATCTTATAAGACAACGTTTTCCCCCGCCAAAACATATCCATTATATTGTACATCAATTACGGGGCCTCCCGATCGTAGTCATCCAGACAGTTATGATTCATATGTAGAAATATGACACGGACAAACGGTCTACCACGGTAGTTCCACACAATCTGTTGTTGTGACGGACACTGTTTGTTGTTTGTTTACCACCGAAGGTTTAGTGTTGACTCATCGACTGTTCACTCGCCATAAGACAACACTACCACATCATACTGAAAATACTCATAACACATACAGAGCCTAAGCCGTACCAGTATGATTTGGGTGGCGGTATCACAGCGAATAAAAAAGGAACACAACTCATATAGACCCTTAGTTGTGGATGTATGGACTAGAAAATTACACACCAAATGTGCATATCGGTGTATTTACATTTGCTCTGCTTCCTTCCACTGTAATGCATTACGAAGGCAAACGTGGTTATGAGACTATAACAACATTTGCAATTGTAACGTCATCAATATTTTGTATGACGCCATCAATTTCATTTTTGTCAACACTTGATTTGTGGTTCATAAAACTGTTCGAAATAACTATATAAAGCACAATTACTCTATCAAATATGAATATAAGTAATGAATAGTTTAGCTAGTATTGTTATGGTCCTATAACACACGTTTCTATTACTGACAAACTTACATAAACCCCTACCGGGCTTTATTAAGTATGTCATCAATAGCAATGCGTTTTTTAGGCCTATAACAACATTTGCTAAAACATTCACTGCTTAAGTTATATCCAAAGAAACTGCTGATGGAGAGACTTGGCTTTCGACACTGTTTTGACATTTTGTGATTTCGACGGCGTGCTATTATGACGTCATCGATTTAACGAGTCAATGTGACGTCATATATTATGTACCTCATTTCCTCTGCCTCCGAAGAAGCAAAATGGACGATACTTGAATCAATCGTTGACATGAGCCTTCGAGGAAGGTAAAGAGTCTGCAATTTGGAATTTATAGTGTTCTATTCATTATGATTCAGATTTCTATTTGACTAAACATTAACTAAATGGTACTTAAAATAATCACTTACAATACGGAGGAAAATGAACACATCCTACTGATAATATATACATACAATATGGATTATATTCTTTTATAACATACACTGAAAACATACCATACCAGAGCATACTGTACTGAACATCCCATAATACTTGATAAAGTCATACACCACAACCATTCAAATGAATTCAACACTGAGAATACACCATACAATACTGAAATTATTGACACATCGCAATATCAGCTCTCCTTTTCTTTACGCCTTAACTACTACAATCGTCGGTGCAAACAGAAAAACGATTTACCTTTTTTATTCATAAGAAATAAAAATAAACATTTAGAAAAATGAAGAACCCGTCTTGAAATATCAACAGGAAAATAGGAATGATATTTGTAATAAGCTTATGATTTGGACTATTGTTTAAGTAATTGCAATAAAGTATAAAATATCAAGGTACCCGTTAGGTTTGCAATGAGGTCAGGAGCGTTTTCTATCGTTCCAAACTTTAATTAGACTCGTGCTTATTGCGACAGGGGAAACTGGGGCCAAGTCTGTTATCAGAATCAACTAGATTTATAAGTTATATATTTCAGTAGCATTGTATGGTCCCTATATCCCTTTACCATGACAAGAAATGCTTTTTACGGGAGGAAAAAAAAGAAGAAGATAAATAAAGATAACAACAGAGGGTGATATTCCAATGTAAATAGATATCATGCATAGATATATCTATATATGGTAAATGAGTTCCTATTTTATATAAAACGGTAAGGACAAGATTTATTACCTCACATAAAAGTCGAAATGAATTCAAACTGATCCTTTTATCACCTTACAGTATCAATATCTGGAACCATAAACAAAAACATTTATCAGGATAGTGTATATGCCTTCACCACCTTCAGGTTTTATAATATCCTGTAACAAATGTTTTCATCCTAGATCCACGGAAACATTATTACACAACAGTGTGGCATTAAGTACGATGCTTAAACCTTGTATTGTTCTCCACATCGTAGGGGGATGATAAATATATAGATATTCTTATTTAAGTGGGTATATTTCTAGAACATACACATAGCATAGATACCAACATGTTCAAGGACAGCTTGATAACCCAGTTCTGAAGGAAAGCGACAATAACAGCAATCGATGACAAAACAAAAAGCCATGTCAATGATATCGTAAAATCCCCATAAAAAGGTTTGAAGTCACATTGTTTTCAAGACAAGGGCTATTGTTTCCCATTGCAACGGATACCAAAATTGATAAAAGAAAAAAGTAACAATATTTAATATATATATGTACCTATGTGAAGTGATCACCTGATTTTTGTCACAACGGTAACAATATGATGAGACTAGAGTTGATACCAACCACGCGATTCTCATCAATACAGTAGCAAAATACAGATACAGGATTATATAGTCATCACGAGATTTTCGTCACCATGGTAACAATACAGAGACTTGAGTACAAAATGACCAAACGATTGGTAACAATACGAAGACTGGCGTATATAGTAACCACGTGATTCTTGTAACCACGGTAACAATACAGAGACTGCAGTATATTGTAACCGCGTCACTATGTCGACCCTCTGATGTTATAATTCTACCTTACGACTCAATACTGACTTAGGACTGGACAGATTTGCAATACCTTAATGTGTGTCCCTTTCAGGTATTGCACATATTTAAACAAATATTATCCGAAATGGTCTTTAGGTTTTGTATATAGGAAAAGATGGCCATAAAATATACAGGTCACAACATAAGTCTAGACCTAGAGGGTCATTCAGAGTCGGATCCATTACCATTCTGTATATTAAATAAAACAGTGAGAGAGCCTATGTGATTAGCAAAATGGCTATAACCCTCATACCTACAACTAATGGTGATTCTTATAGTGCCCCCCCCCCCCCCCCCCCCGAGACACTCACACCAAGGCTGGACGTAATCGTTCACAAACATAGCTAAAGACTCAAATTCTGTAGACGTCACAGACGTCAACACTATAGTTCAATAATCCCGACATTGTCCAATTTTGCTAGGTTTTATCTGTTTGCCTGGGCCTTAATAGGTAAACAAACAAAAAACTAAACAAAAGCATGACTGTAAAGTGACAACAGCGTCAGTCAGCAAACAAAAGCGAGAAATGTTCACGTGCTACAGTATAGCACGGACTTAAATATTGTTAATACATGCATGAACATTTCTCGCAATCACATTGGTCGGATCCTATACACGTGACTAGTCCTCAATAACCCATGAAGACTGGTTATCCGGTGAATATCCATTTCTTAATATAGCCTTTAAGGAAATTCCCCGGAACCTGTCGAAGCGCATGCGAAGTTAGACCGGAACGCGATCTGTCATACGACAATAGAAGAGGGCTGCTGGCGAACGTTTCTCCTCCGTTAAATCAGGAAAATTCCAAAACTAATCGAGGATAAATATGCTGTTAACAAAGACCCATCGAACATGCAGTGCATTCCATCTATGCTTATCTAAAGAAAAGAACCTAGACGATGTCTTCGCTACGATGCTGAACTATTGAATTAAAAACTGGCTAAATTGCATTCAGAGTTTTTGTGCTGGTAAATATGATGTGATATGAACCTGAAAGAGTGATATTAACCTCGGCTTCGCCTCGGTCAATATCACTCTATCAGGTTCATAGCACATCATATTCACTAGCACATAAGTCCATAATTGTATATTAATGTCTAAACGGAAACCAACTTGATGTTTTTGTGAATATGCACGGAAACCCTTCGAATACAAAACATTTTGCCGTTTTCATATATCGAAACGAAATGCTTTTAATAGTAAAGGTTGTTTTGAAATATGGAGAAAGATGGGGTTTTTTTTGTTTTTTTTTAAATGCAGAAATCTAGAAAAGGTGAAAATTCGAATGTACCACATTTCTTTTAAGATACATTAACGAGATAAAATCTAACCATCTCCCCTCTACAAAAGAAGAACTGCATCAGTAACACTGTTACAACGCACCAAAATATAGGACCACAGAGTCAGAAAAGATTTTAACTGTGTGCATTTTCTGTTCAGCGCCGATATGTTGATATAGCGTGTTCCGTTTAATACTCACACACAGACAGATTAATTCATGCAAATCACTATACGTGTACAGGCCGATAATCCGAGGTTAGGTGATACCGTTGTAGCCTCCAACCCCTGGTATGACTAGGACAACATAAAACTAGTATTTTGGCGTTCAAACACACAAAATCTCATTAACCACGACTGGTGTTGTAACGCCTGCTGTTGATGTTTCTGAATCAATTTTTTGCACAAGGATTGCAATTTCAGAATTATTTCTAAATATAACATTTGTTAGTTTTTTATTCCAATGTAAAATATATAACAGCGAACAACTGTGTCATAATGAAACCACCGCATATTGTTTGCATTCCAGTGCGTCTACATTTTTTTTTTAAACAGTATATCACAATTTCCAGAAACACTATACCAAATTGAGTAACTGAATATTGGTATACTTTTTCTGTTACTAAATATAACGATGCATTTTCCGTAGTAAGAACAACAATTTTGCTAACATTTATGGATTATTGTTCACTGATCTAATTAAAACTTTAACAAAACGTTCCGTTTATTTTGATTTACGCTATGGTGACGTGACGTCTCACTGTCATTTTCCCCTATTGTTGTTTCTCGGAGTTATTTTGGGGGGAACTGACTATTATTTCACCAAAAAATACAATATACAAATGCATGACACGTGTGTATTTGAGATACACGCAATACCACAAATATTTGTTTTCTGACATCACAGATACAATGTAGCACTCGTTTGTTGCGCGGACGTACGTATATATACACCAACGTATTCCTCCGCACAAACACTTTCTATAACGCAATAAGTATATGTGTGGTGTTTCATGTTAATGTATTGTTGCCCCAGCGTGTTCTGTTCTTGCTATGAATACCAAAGACCCGGATGTGGGGAAGGTGAACTAAAACATGATTCGCACACCTTGCTTGAATAATGTAATTGTCGTTATCCTTGCAAGCCATTACATAGGACAGATATATTGCGCTACCTTAACTGATTTATATTGAAACAACATTTTACATGAGCAATAAATAAGATATATTAGAAAATTAACCCAAAAAATAAGTTAACATCTGTTTCCAGTAAAAGATGATTGGCCAATTTTTTTTTAATCTTTTGTAAGATTAATATGTTGCTACTCCGTTCGCAGCTTTTAGCGATCACTCTATAATTGATATGTGTTACATAATAAATGTGGCCATGTATAAGTCACCTATGGTGTAAGGTTGTCTTATAACACAGACGTTTAAAGATAAATTCAAAATAAGAAGCAGAAATAATGCCAGGATGTCAGAAAATACTTGTACGGTGGTAGAAGATTGGTGTATAAATTTAGACCCTGCAGAACATCACGATAAAGCGCGTGACCAGATTAACGTTTATTTAGTGTTCTCAAATAATCCATTAAATGTAACTTTAAACATGAACCACGTCAATTTATAATAACACATTTCGCATGTAACGACAGTTTGATAATGCAATTTAAAATATCAGCTATAATATTGCAAGGAATTCATCGCGTACGACTGTTTAATATCTTACTAAAGTTAGATAGTACACTTCATAGCCATGCATATTGGCTTTCAGCGATATTTATAAAATGTCGTCGAATTTGAATGTTAGGTGAAACTGATTGCAGTAACCTGTCAAACAAGGACGCATGTTGTCTATATTGAGTTCGCATGCATACTGTAGCATAAGTGAATACATTTTGTATGTAACAAATTGTAGCATTGGATACAACAGTAAAATATTAACAATAAGCTAAATTCCCTAGACATACACATACTATTAATCTAAAGTATCCCTACCGGCGACGGTGGGCTAGATAAATGGTAAATAGAGCTGAACAGACCCCCCGCCACGTCCCATTGTACTAATGGAAGTGTAACAATCACTAATTGAAGTAAGAGTTAAGAATGTTTGATGAAAAGTCAGGAACAGCTGTATAACTGACAGATACTATACATAGTATTTCCCACAAAACTAACGACTGTCGGTAAATGTTTACATCTCAATCAAGCCTGTTATACATACAAATAGACAGGTTTCTCAGGCTCATCCGCTGCGATAATATCTTCCTCCACGAGAGCACACGAAATGTTAAATTACTCAGTACCAAGTAGATATGTATGTTGTTTTAGAGGTACATAGTGTTAACCTGTTTGACCCTTATATATATGTGTGTGTATTCTGTATAGATGTTACATATTACCAAGGTTTTGTTAGTGATGAAAGTGGTTGGTCTTCATCATAATCGTCACCATAATCTGATTTCAAATAATGACATCTCAGGTTACATCATCTTACATCTGTGATCGACCTGACATTGTGATGAGCCGTTTACCCAACTAGGTGTAGTCTTTGTTTTTAAGTTTTTATTTGTGTGTGCTATGTTATTCCCAATGTTCGTTTGTTTTCCTTTTACGTCTAAATAACACTTATGGTCATTTACGGACGAGACAGACAAGTTTTTGTGGTAGAGGAAAACCGGAGAACCCGAAAATGTTATCGACTTGCAACCAGTACCTGGCTGGTAAATTTTTAACTGCCTCACGTAGATCAACAACTTAAACAATATAAAATGCGTCATATCTACCCTTCCAGATGGAAAACAGTATTTAACTGGAACAAAACTTATTGAAATAATAAAAGAATATGATTTTGTAATATTTACGAGTTTTTCGTATTTTATATACTGCAGATTTACAATAAAGGAATTTACAGACGTCCAATAAGTACAATTTTATGTCGGTTTGATATCCAATATTCTGATATAGGCAATATCACTTCTTATCGATGTCTCAAACACTTCTGAAGCAGTTAAAATTCTACCGTTACCATATCAACCCCACTTTAACCTGGATTGTAGAGAAACGGTTTCCATAGCAACATGTACTGTTTATGTCACATAGATCAAAATGACAAATTTAATCATTGGACGAAACGCGATTGTTATTTCAGAATGTGTTTAAATCACAATAATACGGAGCTAGTTGCATGTGGTCCGGTTACCGTACAGTGTGCTACAGAGACATAAATAATCCCTGTCTGTCAATACACTCGTTTAGCGATATATTGGTACACCGATACCAGATGTCTGTTCGTACACCCATACAGTGTTTTATGGGTAAGTACAAAGCTCCAGTCTGTTCATACACTATTAGGGTGGACAGTTATTTAATATGAGTACATCTGTACTTATAAAAAGCAGAAAAGATAAACTTCTTCACAGAGGAAAAACGATGGTCGACATGATTAGTGAAATTTGATTATTATCAAGTCTAGATTATACATGTGTTCAGCTAATAGATACACGATAAGGGAGACGGATTAAGATAAGTACTTTGTACTCGTTTTCGAATCCTATATGTATATCATGTTTGTATTACTGGAGATACGAATACGGTAACAAATCTGACTGCACTATTCAGTTTAAAAATATTAAGGTAAGTGTAAAAGATTATAATAAATCACCACGTTTGCGTCACAATACAGACAGTTTACGTTTGAAGTCATATTAAAAGTTTTGACACAATTTGTTTTAAGGATAACCGTGCCACTATCAAAATCTGTGACAATGAATTTGATTTTTTTAATCAGCTTGACAAAAATAAACCATATGGAGTTTCATGAAAATAATTAAAAAAAAGAGTTAAAAACGTGCTCGCAGAGTACATACACAATGGGGCCAGAATGGGATTCGAACTTCGGACCAACAATCAAAGTGCGGTTGCTCTAGCTAAATTAGCTACCGGCCCAGATGTTGTCCAATATTCCTGTTCCACTACAGTTACATTTAAAATCAATTGAATATGAAAAAGCTGTAGTAGCAACGGTAGTCAAATATTGTTCATATTTTACCAGGGTTTACTGAAAAGATGAGTGCTAGGCGTACACAACTAATACCTGTCAAACATAGGGATTACGTTAACTTTTCTTCTAGTTTTCAAGTTCCTGCTTCCCCCATATCTGGTCATATTTATGTAAAGAACATCAAACGGAAAGGCGGACGTGAAATAGCATAACATTTAACAGTTTCAGCATAAAAATATTGTCAATATATGTGATATTCCAAGCTGGAACTCACCTAAGAATCACCATTTGCAAACGATTTTTTTATGTTAAATGTCTTGTAAATGCCTTGTACATGTCCTGTAATCTGAGTGGCTGAAACATGCTTTTTTTCTAACATGATACACTGTTTTACGGACCACAGAATTGGCTGAAACATGCTTTGCTTAACTTAATACAATGTTTTACCGACCACGGAATTGGCTGAAACATGCTTTGCTTAACTTAATACACTGTTTTACCGACCACAGAACACATGGCGATTGGCATCAAACAGAATTATCTACATCTACAACATAAAAAACGGAGACGGAAACCTGGTGAACCGGAAGAGTGGTCTTTTTCTTTTGCACCCTTCATGATATTTCTTTTTAAGAAAATGTTGCAATTCCGCAAGTTAATTTAAATTATGTCTTGTTAAGTCACAGTTTTCAGTTATTTATTGGTCAAAAGTACCAATTAATCGTGAGAATCTTGACACTGGAAAACATATCTTACAATGGAAATGCATTATCGCGCAGGCAATAATGTTTTATCACAAACCGGTTGACTTTTATATTTTGTAAACGGCAGGTGTTGCACTGATTGTTTCGCACATCTTGTCAGTTCATCTTTCGTGAAGATAGATAAAAGTAACAAACAGACAGAGGTGTCAGTAAGATTTGAAATTTATGTTGATTTTAAATGATATCATATCATTCTCTTACATTCTTACACTTAATTTTCTTTAAAAAATGTATTTCTTATTGTATCGAACAACATTATGAATACCTGTAAGGCTATAAACTTTATTTATTGTACACCGTTTATGAAATAGCTTCTTCCAGCTGATACGAATCACCTTGTTGGCAAGGATGGAAGTGTGCAGAGGGTCTTTATGTTGGAGGAAGCCGGAGAAAACCTGCGTGATCGGGCAGGTGACCCCATAATGTAAATTAAGATATACTTACTCGCTGGTATATAAGGAATACATTCATAAATTCCCTGGACGAAGGGATTATCAAAGTGTAATGATTACCGGTCTTAAACTTCAACACAGATATACGAGTGCTTGCTGTTTGCAAAGAAATAAAAAAATAAAAAAATAAAAAATAAAAATGGTTGAACGTTGGTTAAAACATAACTGTTTACTTGGAACAAATCCTACTACTTATCACGTTTTCCAATCACTTGGGCGACGTAAATCAAATATTGGTTAGCTTAACGTGAAGATAACGTTAAGTTTTAATCTGACAAATTGAAAACAAATATTTAAATTTCTGTCGAAATATTAGGTATCAGGTTTAAAGATTCCGAATATTTGCCTGATGAAAAAAACGAACGCAAATTGTGAATTTCTAAATATTTCTCAAACATCAAATTTTAGAAAAAATGCGTTAGGTATTTGTTAAGCTACTCAGGCCCCTGGTCAACCGCAACAAATATAAAGACGATTTGCCGATGCAATCTGTATCGGGTACACGGACGCCCAGGTATGGTCCGTTAGGACGACGCAAAAACCTCGAGAAACATGACAGGCTCGACAACATTATCTACTTCCGGTCTTTAAGATTGGCTGGTCGATAAGGTATATTAATGAGTGTCGCCCGTGCACGGTGCGCGTGAGCTGGAATTGCTCACGACCACTTCTCCGTTTTGATGTTCTATCAATGTATGTATTATTAATTAAGCGTTGAGAATGTGATGTTTTAATAGACCCCCACAATGCAATGTAAGCATGGCAGATACATCTAATGTGATATGAATAATTGACAAATCTGAAGCAGTGTGTCTCGGTAAAATCAAAATAGTGTAATTAAAAAGGAGAAACATGATAAATGCGTATTAGATCGCCATTCATAATGAAACACAGCGATGCATTGGTAGCTTGATTTAAAACAAAATATGAAACCAGAAGCTTTTGTCATGTTCATGTTACACTAATACAAATCAGTCAACATTAATATTTAAAAAACAAAATATTTTAAAAGTCTATTGATTTAGAAACAAACAAATGCTCGTTACAGAATACGCCATGTATTCTAGATCTCTAAGGCCATGTATACGCTGTATACATATAACAAGCTAAAAGGCACAATAGTTCTTAGGACACTATGGCAAACATGTATGTCATCACTTAACAATAATAATAACTAAAAATCAAGAGATTATCAAATTGTCAACAAAAAGTGATTTAAACTAACACTCGATAAAGCTAGTTAAAAGATTAACAATTGAAATATTGACGTGAAAACGTTTAACCTAAAACGGTAAAACATATTCCATGATGATAAAAACTATGCTCTTTTAATCAGTTTTTTCAATGTCGTTCTGATGATCAGGAATTAAGTAGACAAGACGTTGACAAAAACCATCACAATATACCTGTCCGGGAGAAATGCAGAAAAAAAGTTCATGCATACTAATGAATCTTATCTGATATTTCGTAATCACAAGAAAACGAGATTTTTGTGACGTGTAATTGGTCGTTAAGGGACCAATAAATGACCAATGATCATATTTAATATCGGGCGTTCAGATTTTTATCGACACGCCCAGACATTAATGATGATGTAATCTAAACAAATGTATCATAGTTTATTTCATTTATCAGACACACGACATTATCCATTTACATAAATGTACCACGTGACTGTAGTCACAACACACCTAACCACGTGATTATCATCATAAAAGCATGTGATAGATTTATCCAGCCACGTGATCGACTAATCTAGTCACGTGATCGACTTGTCAAACCCCGTGATTGATTTATTTAGCCACATGATCGACTTGTCAAACCACGTGATTGACTTGTCTAATTGAGTTACCGACTTATCAAACCCGGTGATCGGTTTACCTAGCCACATGATCGACTTGTCAAACCACGTGATCTATTTTTCAAGCCACGTGATCGACTTATCTTATCACTTAATTCAGGCTTTAACAAATTTATACGTATTAAATCGTATCTCTCCCTTTCATCGATACAACAAGCTAAAAAATATGAAGATTTCCGACAGAGCAGGTAACATAAGTTTACCAACACGCATTGTGCCTTAGTAACAATGACGAGAAAGTGAGGCGCGTTTACCCATGTTTGAGGAAGCAATATCTAGTGTATACACTCAACTTTTGGATAATGGATTACCTCGCCGTATGCTCCTGTACAGACATCAGTTAGTATCTGCCAGTAAATCACCAATTTCAATCTACAACAACGTAACAGCAATTTCGAGACACTGTTTATTATAACTTCACTCTGAATATTGGTATGTTACTAGAGAAACCACAAAGTCTGCATCATGTATTGTACATTCGCTTTATATTATCTTACTTATTTAACTTAGCATTGTTATATTAGCCATTCAAAATATACACCAAACGTAGGTTTTAAAAATGCTTTCGCATAATGTCTCTGTTTTTGAATATCATTATGGTTTTTTCTTTCCTTTCAGGAGAGGAACATTTATGATCTCGAACACAAACTGCTTTTTTTTTATCGAATCGCTTGCATACACGTTAGATTTTATTTGCCCTTCAGGGAATTCGTTTAATTAATAAACGTATCAGGAATAGGTCTTCCAAACGTTTAACATCCATACAGATTAACCCAGAGATATCATATCGATGCTTTACATTCGATCAGCGTCAGTAACACGAGTGCGGCTGACATTTCTGTCTTGCAGAGCTTGACAAGCGTTGTCTGAGAACAAAGTCCTATTATAGTAGTTAGGTCAGTGACTCGCCATTTTGTCGTTAAACTCTGCCGTATGACGGATATGAAATATCATAGAAATATTGGTCGTGCTCTGCATGGGTCGTTGTGAAGTGCTCTTCACAAAAACTGTTGTTATATGTTCGGATATTACGTATGAAGTACTGAAACCCCTATGCAGCGCTTATATCGCAGGTTTCAGATCAAATGATCGGGTTTAGGGTAAACATACAAAACCCTGCAACCTTGAATACCATGTACTATTTAAAGTTCAGTATAGTACTTCGTTTAAAAGTTATTCCACACGCTGCCTCTGTAAAGGACGAATAATTGCTTTCATTCCTTAAGAATTTAAGTTCAAAATATGAAGTTATGCAAGTGTATATTCAATACGCTGCTAATTTAAACGACCTTCTTGTATTAAAATTATATGTAAACAATAAATTATGTTACATTCTTAAATACAAATGAATCTTGAATTCGTCTACAATTTTACTATAACCATACTATGATGTTATTTTTCTATGTAGTGAAGAATCTTGTTTTTTATATTTGAGAATAAAGTAATTCGATCTTGAAATTGTTTTAATCCATAACCTGTATTTATAATGGTACAAGTTTAATCGCTAACAGTCTACGGAGTATTATGTTACTTATTTTTTTTTTTTTAATTGCGAACAAAGACATATGAAATGAACGAAATGTTAATGTTATGGTTTGGTTTGGTTGTATTTTACGTCCTATTAACAGCTTTGGTCATTGATGGACGTGCCAGGTTTTGATGGTGGAGGAAAGCCGAAGTTCCTGGAGAAAAAACACCGATCTACGGCCAGTACCTGGCGACTGCCCAACGTAGGAGGGCTAGTGGTAACAGAATGTCAGACGCCTTGAACCGCGACCCTCGATCTTGTGAGAACTTATTTTAAGCTACATAAAATATAAGAAACTTTCATTTTTAGAAGAAGTAATTATATATGTTATTAATCATAATTAATACCATTTCTTGGAAATATTTAGTTAAATACAACGCATATGCACCGTTCACCGACAAAATAAGAACACTATAAACAAAAGAAAGATTTTAAGTCCGGACGTTCCGAAAGAGTAAGCAATTTCCGCTTCAATGACGACATTTGTAATGAAAATCTAGGTCATTTCAAGTAATACCACGTGTCAGGTAAGGGCCGGTGTGTCAACAAACAAAGCGTCCTCTCACTATCCAATATAATATTAATGACAATGGATACTTACAATGTAGACGCGGAGAACAAATGTATTATTATAAATATCTGACCGACATCTTTTCAATAAAGACTTGACAATGACAATCTAGAAACATACTTCTTGTTAGGCAAAGTGACAAGTTCAAACAGTGACAATAAAATATCAATCAAACCACACTGGTGACCTAATTTGACAAAGAATGAATTGCAGTTTAGGACATGACCGTATGAGTACAATGTGACGTCAACGGACTATTCTAATACACCTTGTATATATATATATATACCAGTGTTACAGAACGAATGTCAATTATCACTTCTGGGAACACAGCGACAGACTAACAGAGTAAAGGGGTCACTATGTCGGACGTGTTACACCTGTGTTCACACAATGAGTAAGTCCATAATAAGTCAAACATCAGCTTGGCGCTCTTGTGTCACAATCCCCTCCCACTTACAGCTATATTGTGTTCTGCACCTTGTAAAAAAGGTTAGATAATATAGACTTATAAAACAAGGCACATGATATCATCGCTGAGATTGAGCGTTTGTGCATTTTAGTATGTTGATTGCGATGATCTCAATTGTTTATTTATTTCGTTAAACATTTCTCTGAAAAATGATACTCAAACATGAACGAAACGAAAGTTAAAGGTAAACAAGAATACCATACAAACTCGGTCAAAATAAGAACCGGAAGCTGACTACAGAAACCGAGGAAACGAACAAAAGAACAAAAAGACACGTGACAAAGATTCTGAAGAAAGCGTTTCTTTCACCAAATGTGGTAACTTACACAATATCTCCCGCCAAATCAAGGAAAGGATGTATGTCTTATTCCTAAAACGAATGTCAAAGATTGCAAACTATGACCTATTATATATTTATAGTTAAACAACATTGTAGTATGATCGTAGATGATGAGAATGAATTCAAGAGTAACGAACCCACAGTCAATAGTACGGAACCCACAGTAAATAGTACGGAACCCGCAGTCAATAGTACGGACCCCACAGTCAATAGTACCGAACCCACGGTAAATAGTACGGAACCCGCAGTCAATAGTACGGGACCCACAGTCAATAGTAATGAACCCACAGTCAAAAGTAACGAACCCACAGTTAATAGTACGGAACCCTCAGTAAATAGTAACGAACCCACAGTCTATAGTACGGAACCCATAGTCAATAGTAACGAGCCCACAGCTAACAGTAACGAACCCACAGTCAATAGTACGGAACCCTCAGTCAATAGTAACGAACCCACAGCTAACAGTAACGAAGCCACAGTAAATAGTACGGAACCCACAGTCAATAGTACGGAACCCACAGTCAATAATACGGAACCCACAGTTAACAGTAACTAACCCACAGTCAATAGTACGGAACCCACAGCTAACAGTAACGAACCCACAGTAAATAGTACGGAACCCACAGTAAATAGTACGGAACCAACAGTCAATAGTACGGAACCCACAGCTAACAGTAACGAACCCACAGTTAATAGTACGGAACCCACAGTCAATAATACGGAACCCACAGTCAATAGTACGTAACCCACAGTAAATAGTACGGAACCCACAGTTAACAGTAACTAACCCACCGTCAATAGTACGGAACCCACAGTCAAAAGTAACGAACCCACAGTCAATAGTACGGATCCCACAGTTAACAGTAACGAACCCAGTTAATAGTAACGAACCCACAGTCAATAGTACGGATCCCACAGTTAACAGTAACGAACCCACAGCTAACAGTAACGAACCCAGTCAATAGTAACGAACCCCCAGCAAATAGCACGGAACCCACAGTCAATAGTACGGCACCCACAGTTAACAGTAACGAACCCAGAATCAATAGTACGGAACCCACAGTCAACAGTACGGAACCCACAGTCATTAGTAACGAACCCACAGCTAACAGTAACGAACCCACAGTCAATAGGACGGAACCCACAGTCAATAGTACGGCACCCACAGTTAACAGTAACGAACCCACATTCAATAGTACGGAACCCAAAGTTAACAGAAACGAACCCAGTCAATAGTAACGAACCCCCAGCAAATAGCACGGAACCCACAGTCAATAGTACGGCACCCACAGTTAACAGTAACGAACCCACATTCAATAGTACGGAACCCAAAGTTAACAGAAACGAACCCAGTCAATAGTAACGAACCCACAGTTAACAGTAACGAACCCACAGTCAATAGTACGGATCCCACAGTTAACAGTAACGAACCCAGTTAATAGTAACGAACCCACAGTCAATAGTACGGATCCCACAGTTAACAGTAACGAACCCAGTCAATAGTAACGAACCCCCAGCAAATAGCACGGAACCCACAGTCAATAGTACGGCACCCACAGTTAACAGTAACGAACCCACATTCAATAGTACGGAACCCAAAGTTAACAGAAACGAACCCAGTCAATAGTAACGAACCCACAGTTAACAGTAACGAACCCACAGCTAACAGTAACGAACCCACAGTTAATAGTCCGGAACCCACAGTCAATAGTACGGAACCCACAGTTACCAGTAACGAACCCACAGCTAACAGTAACGAAGCCACAGTAAATAGTACGGAACCCACAGTAAATAGTACGGAACCCACAGTCAATAGTAATGAACCCACAGTAAATAGTAAGGAACCCACAGTAAATAGTAAATAACCCACAGTCAACAGTAAGTAGCCCACAGTAAATAGTAATGAACCCACAGTCAACAGTAACGAATTTACAGACGAGTAAACTTAACTGGAATAGTACAACTGTTTGTAATAGTAAAGATTGTCTTGTTTTTCATAATGTATGCTTATTCAAGATATATCATTGCGAAGCGTGACCAGTTAAAATAATAAGTAAGGAAGCAGTTATTGGAAAATGTAATTCTATGCAAATGGGCCAATAAAGCAACCGTTTAAGGCAATGTAGTCATTTCGTCCATTTATGACTCAAGGGCATTTCTGAAGGTTAAAAGGATGACCCTTCATGTTTAAATTACAGCGGAAGGGGAAAGGAGCATATCAAACCCATAATACAATTTTATATTTAAAAACAAGAGAAGAAAAAGCTTATGGGAATTAAATATGCCTGCCTCAAACCTTAATTTTGAACTATGGACTTTGTCATTATAAAGGGGCACTGTATATATCGAACCAGCAAATCACCAGCGATTGACCGAATACAGAATCGTTTTATATGTATGTCATAGAAGATATAGCACTGTTTGGTTCCCAGTGATGGTGTTCATAGTTATCGTTGATAGTTGACAAAGGGCTCCCGAGGTAAAACGGGTTTCTTTTCAAAACACGTCGCTAATGTATCGAACAAATCACAGGATATCAATGGCCATTCTGAAACATATTCCTACCCCAGGTCATACACGGCATTACCATTCAAAGGAGTCGCCCGTGGTTTGCATTAGGAATGATGAAGAAAGACACTTCCCGGAAGGATTCACTAACTCAGAAACAGGAACGTGACAATCTTTGAGACGTTCTTCAGTGTCCGTGTCACCGCCTGCAGCAGTGATGATTGTAGTGAATGATAAACATGAAGAGTAGTAACATTGATATAACCTTCAGTGTGTGGGAGACGACATTAAAAGGACCGGCCATCTACGAAAGCCTTTTTTACTAGCGGACGAAGTTACAACACAGGGTTTTCAAACAGGTGGATGGAGACTATGGAGAAATTGAATGGTCGCCGTCATGATCTCATTTGGAAATGTCCTATATGGTAACGTAATACGAAGGTGGAGATATCATTAATGTGCATTGTTATTTTGTTGTCACTTCCCCATTTCTCACTTTTGAGACCTGACATTAATTGGATTGGACCTTTTTCTGAGTAGCGGGTGTCGTCGATGAAGCAGAAGTCGCTTACCCTTCCGGAACACTTGGTCGTAACCACTTAGTTCCTTTGAAAGCATATCTACATATGTATATACACCTTTGCCCTTGTTTTGTCCCAGTTTTAATTATTTTGAGCTCGAATTGTGCTTTTGGTAACATTTTGGTAAACTGTTTTGGTGTTTTCTAAACTTCTGTTGTTCTTTGTACCAATCTCTTATATTGGCTATGACTTATAGAGGATGATGTATATGTTTTCTATTGTATCTCCCAACATGCTTCCACTTCAGAATTAATCAGCATATCTGGCGGAATCTATAATTAGGATGAGAAAGATAACAAACGAATGCCGATATGTAATGTCGCTAAAATTGTGCCTGTTTTGGTTTGCAGTAATCTTTGGTATTGACATTATCCTTATACAAGCTGTTCATTTCAATCAATCAAAAACACCAATAAACGACATTGCACGTGAACTCAGTAATCAACAATGCACACATTACAAAGATTATGTAAGACCAATTACACAGTAATTTCGATGGAAAATCGCTGCATGTTCGTAGTTTGAAGGAAAATAATTCACGCACACGCATAAATCTTTGAATAAAAAAACAAGAAGGAACAACAGAAAACATTTCATTTTGTAATCATGGGGACTCCTTGAAAATATGAAATGTCGTCTGTTTCAGTCCACATTACCTTTACATAACGAATAAGTGTTAATTCAAACTGTTACGCCAGTATTAATCGGATGCAACCTTAAGAGGGCTTTTGAAGTATTTATGAAAACAAATGATGTTGACAAATTAAGAAGTTCTTATTTCTATTCTATTTATTTTTGTGTAATACAAATGCTTTATTCTGTTGACTTTTATCCAACATGGCCCCTGAATTATAAATAGAGAAATATCAAAGTGTCAACAAAACCATAACTCAAACTCAACATCAATAAGACCAGGTATTTCGGAAGAGACAGCGTCTTCTGCTTCTTCGTGATAACAAACATTCAATGACGGTCTGCATTTTAACATCACGTTTACACGTAGTATAAACAGTATGTATTCAATATGCAAACATGTTCATTACATACATATAATTACACAGAGATTGGAAAACAAGCTAAGAGCTTACATTAATTCCTCTACCAAGTAAATATTACAGGCAAATAGTTCTTGGAGTTTTTACACATTACATTGTACACGTACACTGTTATATCCTCAGTATATCTAGTTCCTGATGGTAGACGTACACTGGTTCAAGACATCAGCAATGGGGTTAGGTTGCAATAAGAACTGATTTTATTTTCTGTCGATATCATGGTTTGCACTTTATGAAATTTCTCCAAAGATCTTTTTCTTCGAGATCAACTCATTTCATCAACCTTAGCTATAAACCATCCTTCATTGAAGAGAGTTACAGCCTAGACATATCAGACACCTCCTTGATTCATTCTTCACTGTTATAAATACACCTTAAGCCAATCTGTCTTTACAATATAACACCATCAGTAGAAAAAATATATTTAAGTTATTCTTTAATTACAACTGGGAATTATATTTACAAAAAATCATGATATTTAAACACAACATATTTACATAGAAAGGATATTCTAATAAAACGGACATGATAATCCTTTGAAATACAACAATGGACGCATTTAATCGAGAATAAACCTGTAAGTAGATGCATATGAATTAATAAAACTTAACATTTAACAAATCATCAAACATAATCACGTGAGGTAAACATTTCACAGTTAAATTTTACCACATTGTTAATTCAGGATTAATGATACTCTGATAGAATGAACAACCATGACTAAAGAGTTCCGAAACATAATAAAAAATACAGTGAAAAATGAAAAATTCCTACCAACCTTCTATCATTACAAATATACAACTCTTTGCTACAAACAATAACGCTTAGTTAAATTTTATTTTATGTTTTCAAATTCAAGGGAGATAAACATAACAAGAGATGTAATGTTGAGGTAAGGATATATCCTTAAGGTTGAGCTGTTCACTGAAACACAAGTTTACTATTTTCGGAGTATCAGTAATAGACATTCATTTGTACTGTACTGATACAGACCTGACAATAACAGCTTGCTCGGTACAGCCCGTAACTGTTGTTATTGATTTATCACATATAAACGATTATAATTAAATTGTGATCGTATCAAAAGAGGGAACGTGTTATCACGTGAGAGTAGACATTTATCAAGTATAACCTGTCAGAAAAATATGTATGATGCATATTACCCTGATTAATAGCCTACATCGGGTGGTGTAGATATCGACAATGTATCAGTCGGTCCGTGAGCCTGTCAATACACAACCATAATAACAACGAAACGAGAAAACCATTAGTTAGAACGCGTATACAGATAATGCATGGCATTTTGACATCTTTAATTCAATTATAATCTATACATTTAGATGTCAAATACTTCAATGAGTATTGACATATTTAAAGGTTACCAATTAACAGAAAATGAAATTACAAGTAAAAAGCCGATACCGCATTCTCAATACTCATCTTACATAACTTTTGTTATGAATAATTTAAAAAAAAAAAAAATGTATTATGGCTTATTTTCCTTCTGTTTTGGATTGTCGGGATATATTTAAAAAAAAGTTTGGACGTCTGCCTAATCCGAGACAAGCTGCATACAAAATGGAACATACCTCTTTATTTTTATTTTTTTTATTTTGCTAGCACAGATAAAAGTAATCTTTATCATTTAATTTCTTCAACATTTTATAACATGTTTTGTAAATTCCTATAATTCGCTGTTACCTAAATTTTTCAGAAGTTCGCTGAACAGGAACATTTAAAAAAACAGTTCCAGCCCAGCTTATAAAACTAATAATGTATAATATCGACCAATCATTTTAACTTGTGATATTGCCTTATCAGAGTATTGCTACGATATGAAGATAAAATTGATGTTTAAATTTAGTGTGTTTTCAGTTGTATTGCAATGAACATATGGTTTTAACTGACACTAGTGCATATGCACAGTGTCGCAATGTGACAGAGTACGAGGCTTATCTTGTATATCATTTACTGGTCTTAGCTATATTGAGCGTCACACATTTCCTTTTAGTTTGAGGAATTCAATTTCATATTATTTTGACGAAAACATATGCTACAGAACAGTGAACTGTGTCACCCCGCACAACGGGGACGGGGTAAAGAATAGGAAACCTCCTTATTCGCATATGTTAACAAAGGCAAAATGGTAAATTGTTATTTTGATGAAAGAATACCTACGGATTAGATCCTGGTTCAGATATGTGTTACTCGGCATCTGTTTTGAGTCGTACAGAATTTAAACATATGTCATGGTGGGCATATGGTGTTTAATAACAGAATAATTATTACATGAATAGACATTGAGAATATTTAAAATGTCTGTGTGCATTTAAAAGGTACCTAGACAATATCTCAGCCGTAAACACAGCATACAGTTCGGTGTTTAAAACAGTAACAGGTGTTTCAAGGTAAAACACGTAAATAATCATTCAGCATAGTTAGCTTGACGGAAACTTCACGCAAAATATTAATGTAGCAGATTTAAAGAAAATATATTGAAATATCAGAATTATGAAGAAACGTGAATGATAGCATGAAAGCATTTAGAAAACGTTAATAAAAACAAAAACAAATTCTCAAAATCAATATGTTCAAAATCTACATAAACGACACTCAAAGCTGATCATGTTTTATGAAAGACTTGGCCTTCATATTATAAGACATGCTTCCACGGACGACTTTTATATTGTCATACCTATCATTTGAAAACTCCAAAAATACGAACAAATACATGAACTGTACATAGCGAGAGACAACCCAACCTTAACGTCAAACAATGTAGGCATCGAATTAAAAGAAAAACAACTTCAGCTTTCTTAAAATATTTCTCAAACTCCTCTATAAGGGAAAGTCCTCTTAGATTTCCGTTTGCTTGTGATCGATCAATTAATCGAATTATTGATTGAAATATTGACTAATTTGATGACTGTTTACATTATTTATAATTGAATCCTTGCTTGATGGCATCAATTAATGTAAGTGTTTCGTGGAAACGAATACATAGATATAAAGGACATATTTTATTTATTTTATATATACTTGATAAAACATATTTTTGTGAACGTGTTTGTGAAATACCATAAATGTGGAGGTACCGAAACATAAATACTAGTCTGTGACATCACTGCTAAATATAACCATGCCAAATTCAGAGGACATTATATCAGCTTATATGATATTATTTGGACCTTCTAAAACGAGCAAAAAATGTCCTCATAGTCCTAATGTTATTTATCTAAACTATTGAAAATCTATTCGAAATTAATAAGCGTTTCCTAAAGCGTTTAAATAAGTGTCTGTGTAAAAATGTAAGGCTTCCATACCGATGAGAAACTGAATTGTTTAAAACGTATGGAAATGTATTAGTTATATAAGATTGCATAATTGATTAAGTATGAGAGCCTTTATGCTACTTCCAGATAGATATATAATTGAATTGTGTAAAGCGTATGGTTATAAAGATAAAAGGGTTTTACAAAAAATGTATGATACAGTGACGCATAGTATTAACAAGGCTAATGTTGAAGTATGATTTTCAGATGAATTACATTTTAACCAGTGTGATAAAAACATTGCAGATATCCGAAACCCTACATTTCCCATTGGATGATATAAGGCCAAGTTTCGATTTTAGATTGACCAATCAAAATGGTATTTTCATTTTGATGCCGCAGATTAAATCTTCTCTTCAGATGCAGATGAAGCCACGGTAGAGAAAGTGTCAGTTATTAACCTACTTACGTAGGTGGTAACATTTTTACAAAGGGGAACTTCCCAGAAAATAACAGGAAACGATAGAAAAGCGCTGGATAGCCCATTCAAAATGGCACACAGCTTTGTTTTCAAGCATGATGTCATTAGAACCGGGCGTCAAATATCTTCTTATTTCCACACGTTCTTTACGCAGCACTATTACGTTCTTTTGCTTTTGAAAATGTTATAAACAGAACAAATTCGTGTCATCGATACATTTTTATAGTATGCATATAATTAACCAGCGTATACAGAACAGAAGAGCTGAAAGTCCATAGTATAAAAAACTACATGAGATACACTACATCACTAGATATCTGATGTTATGTAAACGATTTATTTTAGGTAAAAGTGCTATTTGAGGAATGGCGGACAGTTTTTTAGATAATTATATTATGGTTGATTATATGATAATGTCCGCGAAAACTGCGGACATGAATCTGTAATGCCAAAAACTCTATATTTATCAAGCAAAGGTAATTAGAAATTATAGTATGTTAAGAAACATACTGAAAACCTTCGCCAGATAAACTTATTTTAGCAAAAGAGACAGATACATCATAACAAGCTGGACGAGATAAGAAGTAGGAAAAATCGTCAAAAAACTTTTACTAATGTTAACGTATGTATTTAAGCGCATACAACATCTAGCTTGTCGTTGAGTTTTAACTTCTGCGCGTGTATATGATTATCTGTAGTATCTGAAATAAGCGCCATCAAGACTTTAAGCGAGAAAAGCGAAAAAAATAAGACTTCCACTAAAACATGTACGTCTGCAGTAACTCTAACTAGAATAACGTTTGATTGTTTGATTATTTATTGTGAACCATGTTAGAGTGGGTAGTTTATCATCTGAATTATCGTTTTTCCATGTCATATTGCTTGAATAGTTCCCAGTCTATCACAAAGGCCGTGTAATTTAATCGCTGTGCGGCATGCACAAATATTTATTTAAAATGAAATCATGAGTTTGAACAACTCACTCACTTATTGAATTCAGATTCTGCCTTACCCAATATGTCTACAAACATTACATGCTGTTGTTGGTGTACAGAATGACCAGGTGCTCCTTTTCCCACGTGGAAAACTAATCATCATTACTTGGTTCAACAAATCCGACAATGACCTCCAGACTACTCGAGACTTGTATCCCAATCTTATACATTACAAAACAGTTCGTCTGGTAAATTAATGCGCTCTGATTTGCAAGACTGCCATAAATTTGGTCTTGACGTCATAATAACGACGATTTTGTTGTAATGTTATCGCCAGTAATTAAAGCAAATATGTTTTGTTTTGTACTTTCGTAGATAAGTTCATTTATATATTATAATCGTAATTGATATCACCGGTCCTGTATACCATTGCATGTGTCGAATAACGAATGCATGTGATTCCAAATGCAGGTTTCGGCACGAGCATCTGTAGAGTATACAAACATTAAAAGTACAACTATTGATCAATTAGTTATAATTATCATGTGGCTTTCGAGATAAAGCAAGTTTCAGATTTTCCTCGATAAGGCCCTTTTCCCTAGGGAACGAGAAACTTGCTATATCCCTAAGCCAATACTTAACTTTATATAACCACATGTATACCGTCTATAAGGACGAAATGGCCATTTAATTAGATGGTCTGTTCAAACAATTTTAACTATTATTCTTTTAGGACGAATTAAGATTTCGACCTCGAAACAATAACTTAAGTTGTAATAACGCTGACGATTGTGCGCGTCTACAAAAGTAACCGAACTTGAAACTGTACGAAATGGCGATACAAGATTTGTGCATATGTTTTTCATTTTCTCAGATGTGTGTATATACATACATATATAAATATATAGAGGGTAGGGGAGCCCTAGGGTCAGTTCTCTGAACAATATGGTACAACACGATACAAGATACTGACGATATGCCAATTTAAAGGGCAAAATGAATCCTCACAGAAAATCGGGGACGAAACTAGATTTTCAGCAACACATGTAGCACCTGTCGGGTAACTTCCAGCAAATGCATGAACGAATGAAAGACATCAACAATCTGAGAATAACACGAGTAATACTATCCTTTTCTGTTCCCGTGAAACATGCCGTACTTTACTTTACATCCATTTCATATACAATTTATAAAATAAGTCGCGTGTCTCTTTCACTTCATATGATGTGAAAACGTGATCAATGACCTTTGAATTAGATGATAACGAAATGATGCATATACTACAATGACCTATTTCTCGGTTCATTCGTGTCTAAATTGGGTTTTATTCTCTGTGTATTTTGTCAATATATCGCTAAATAGTGTATACTCTTGCTGTCTGTGATGTCATTTCATCTTGATATATTACGTGACGTTAGGTCATTTAGCATATGTTAAGAAATACAACTTGGGTGTAATAACTGCATAATACGGTAACCAGGTCATATGTCATACTTTCAGAATAGAATGCGACTTAAGTACTAACGTCTTCATTAATGATAAATTCGTTTTCATATAGAGGGCGAAAAAAGTGAAAACCACATTGCAGCGACAGTGTCTCTGTATAATAAGTAATAAGGTATACATTCATATAATTTGCGTTAAAAAACAGAACGTTGCCGGGCTGTATTAGCTGAATAATACGGTAATCACGTAGTAAATACGATGAAAACACAGTTAGTTATACATTGCTATCTAAACAAAGCTTAGACAAAACAGTACAAAATGATCCCCGTTGTTTGCCTATATGAAGGTACATGTTAACCTGAACATGGTTCCCCCTTTATTATGATCAATATTGATGAGGGACAAACACTCGCACCTGCCGTATAACCATAACACAGCTTTCCATCCTTCAACATTCCATCCCCGATCCCATTTCATGCCCGAGCTAATTTGTTATCGTTAATTTCACCCGGCATACATTACATACAGTGAAAAGCTAGCTATTTAACTAATGTTAGTTCAAGATTAACCGTGTTTTAAAGTTTTGAACAGACCCCTGTGGCGAATGTATCCTTCAACATTCCATATGAATGTTTGTATATGTTACCTCGGTAAATGAAATGTACTTTTACAATGTAAAAAGTGGCCTGTTCTAACTTTTGTTAGTACAGGATAAGTCATGTTTAAATTTTTTGAACGGAACCCTGTTGCGAATGTCTGTTTTAACATACCACATGATGTATGTATATGTTACCTATGTAAACGAAATGTACTTTTGCAACATTTCTGAAGTCGAGTTCGTTCAAAAATTGCATTATGAAAGATGAAGTAAGACACGCACCTGACTGCACCTGTAAAATATGGTAATGGATACAGCACGCTCAACAAGAAGTACACAACACCATACCTGTGTTACATGTACATCACACACTGTTACGTATGTAAGTATAGCGGTACCATATTGATCAAATGAACTAATTAGCAAGATCAACAAGATCTACCTTCATATCTCATTAAAATAGCATAAATCCCTATTGAACCATGATAGCGACCATATAACCTATCCAGACTCTTTAAAAATGAAACAAAGAAAATTTCAAAATCATAATTGGGAAAGTTCAGATTCAATTACAGGACAATATCGGCTCCAACATGGTTTTTGTTCAGCTTTGAGTCATTAATGACATCTCACACTGTTACGTATGTAAGTGTAGCGGTATCTAACTATGAAATATTGCTGAATCTATCTATGAAATATTGCTGAATCTATCTATGAAATATTGCTGAATCTGTCTATAAAATATTGCTTAATCTGTCTATAAAATGTTGCTGAATCTGTCTTTAAAATATTGCTGATTCTGTCTATAAAATATTGCTGAATCTATGAAATATTGCTGAATCTATCTATGAAATATGGCTGAATATGTCTATAAAATATTGCTGAATCTGTCTATAAAATATTGCTGAATCTGTCTGTAAAATATTGCTGAATCTGTCTATAAAATATTGTTGAATCTGTCTATAAAATATTGCTGAATCTGTCCATGTGTAATCTACTCTCTCTGTCATGTTTTATTTGATTGATGTTATTTTGTTTGACCTCTTGTTACAATCTTTGTGTGTCAGAACGTAATAAAAAAAATCCTGAATCTTGAATCTTGAATCTTGATACCTTATTGACCAATAAAATTCTTTTTGCCTTTATTGCCTGCAAATGAAGAACACCTAGGATGTAAATATCGGGGACTCGAGTTGGTTCCTAGTGTATCCGCAGGCTAACTAATGAGGCCTGCTGCAACAGAATCCGGATAATAAAAGCGACACAGGAACCACAGGAAACCAGCTAACAAACGAAATAACAAGATAATTTGTAGATTATCCCCAAGTACATGTATAACAGGTAATCTGTACTGAATACGCACAAGTTCAGCTGTAACATTTAACAGGCAGTCACGTGCCCTATGTGTGCCACGGTGATTAATAAAAAGACAACAAGGTGGCCTATCTAGGACTGCGTTGGTTAATTGGATTCAATTCAATATGGATTGTACCAAATCTTCACTCCAGTTCACGTGTACCTCTCGTCATTAACGGAAATTGTACCACTGGCAATTAATTTTACCCAGCCATTATTAACTGAATATTATAGAACAACCGAGACAAAATATAATCATAGTGCTAGCATGCTTAGAGGTAAACGAACAGGAAGCAACAGAAATACAAAGGAAACAAACAGACTGTTCCGATACATAGGCATTGTTAAATTCTACAGAGAACAATAAGAGTACACCTAATTGTCAATGCAACCAGAATGCAAACTCAAAGTCGATAAAATTAGAACGAATTATGAACAAAGGAGAGCTTTAATTTCAGGTTTAGGTTTTAATTTGTTTAACGTCATATAAATAGCTAAGGTCATTTAAGGACTATGTGTGTAATGTATGCGTGGTTGCGTGTGTGTATGCAAGAGAGATGGTATGTTGGTGTTTAAATCCGTAAACAAGAACAAGGAATATAAGACCAGGTCTTCGGGAAGGGTAAGCGTCTTCTGCTAAATCAACGATAACCGCTACTAGAAAATCTAGGTCAAATCTAAGAATATTACATCCTCACACCGAACCATTGGGTAGTGACAACAAAAGCTAAAGGCAGACTTATCAGTATGATCAACAAGATCTACCTTCAAATCACATTAAAAAACCACATCTTCTGATGGAATCATGATAGCGACCCTAAAACTTGTCCAGACTCTTTAAAATTGAACCAAAGAAAATTTCAATTTCATGATTGGGAAAGTTATGATCAAATACATGTAAATATCGGTTCCAACATGATTTTTGTTATGCTATGTGTCATTAATTGTTTGATATCTTTGAAACTATGACAATAAATTGATAAATCAAGCGTTAACAATGTCGTAGCTGAATTACAATATGTTTAACTTCAGAAGTACAATGTAAGTACATGAATGGCTAGAATGCAATGATATACATATTATAATGGTTTTATTTTGTAGCTGTTAATACGTGTATATGTAAGTGTAATTATAAAACTAACTAAAATACATACCAAGATACCCACTATATATTTATGATCGGTGATTGCATAATTGATTTGATAAGAGCAAACGGTGTATTACCATCCCGGGCTACGGTCCAGCAATCCTCTAACTCACCCGGAATTCCGACTTCTGTTTTAGTTGTTCCGTCGTTTCATACATATTTATTACCAATTAGATATAATGTTACTCCCCTAACATAAAGCGTGTTTTGCTCATTGCTCACTTCCCTATTTTCTGTTCCCGATCTTGCTATTATAATAATGACATAACAAGATGAAAGCGGAGATACAGACATTATAACTTTTAATATAAAACAAATTCGTGATACCGGATTTGATCCCATCACTATGTATATAAGATACAAGAATAAGAGTCAATATACGAAAGCGAATTTAACAAAACTAAACTTTGAAGAGTTTTTCTCTTGTTTTAATATTTAATACCCAGTGTATTTTACAAGTATCATTTATGTTAGGTTTAAAAAAACATATAAATAAAAGAGTAGTATATTGAGCAGAGAGCCTTGGCTTCCACTAAAACACAGGCAAAAACTGAGATCGACTGACGGAAATTTCTACAAATGTTTAAAAAAAAAACTACTTAAAGACTTTTATTTCATCGTTTAACATTGACTTTTTTCTGCTCCTTCAAAATATTTTCATGTAGTTTATCTAAAAAGATTACAGTATATATTTACCAGATTTGTATTTCTGCATCCTTGTGAGACGCATTTATTTAAGCAATAAAACTAACCCACTAAATATAGTTTACAAATGTAATTAATTGTCAAACATTATTTTAATCATACAAACTGCAAAATTATATGTTTTAGCGGTTGTCTTTCTTTCTCGCTTTTTTGCGCTTCAGTATTGACCTAAATTTTCTTTGCGTTGTACCAAATCCTGTAAATTGGTGCGCCAATTCATGGAAGCGCTCACGTGTTTATGTTCGACTTTGCTCTAAAATGTGTGAACGCTTAGTTAACTTCGTTTACAGTATAACACAGAGAATGGTGAATTTCGTGTTCAATCAGCAAACACCTCTATCACTACACCTACACAACCAATAGCCGTCTACCACCGACACCCGGATGATCTGTTGACGTGCCTTGTTAGACTTACACTAGAACAGTACAGTATGTTGAGAAGAATGTACGACTCGCCGTGCCGCTCCTTCCGGTTTATAGGTTAATCTGTCCCTCATGTGGACAGATTTTCCCTCTGCATAACGGTGAGGGATACTTTCAATGAACTACAACAGGGTTTGACCTTTGTCCATTGTATTATATAATAAGCACGTGATAACAGATAGTCCCACTCTTAGGCTGCATACAGATAATATTGGTGGAGAGCTTTGTGATTTGAACCTAGTTTACAACAACTTGACGTTAGTAGTATTACAATTATGTATCAACAGTGGTGAACAAATGTTATTTATTGACAAGGCGAGAACACATATAATGCTAACAATCCACAAGTCGACATATAGACACACATAGTGTCATATAGTTATGTAATGTTGTGGTGTTGTTTAGATAACTGCTGTCGTCTGATAATGTCGACGGTGTGTAAGGTGGCCTTTTGTCATTGACGGTCCCTATTATTTGATCGATTCGTCTATTTAGCCGGATCTTTGTTATTGAATTCTATTTCAAATGTCCATGGCCTATAATACAGCGGTAATGATGATTCATTTTCTTTTAATTTCGAGGAATGGAATGTTTTGGGGAGAAATTTGCTGTAAATTCCTGAAAATTTTATCCCCGCCAAAAACAGTTTTAAAGTATTATAAATATGTTATACATATATATGAACGGCAGTGATTAACAAACAGATAACAATTACTCATACAAATACACAAAGCCATCAACTATCTAATCTTTCGTTCTTCAAAGAAAATATCCGTAGTAATAAATGCACAACTGCTCAATATATGTTGACAGAGTATGCCAGGAGAACATATATTGTACATGGAAATGTTATATGTGAACAGATATAGGGTGAGTAAATGAACCTGTAAATACATGCAGTTTAGGTATTAAGTTTTTTTTGTGCCAAGGTTAATGCTTGTTGTATCTAATTGAACTGTGTTACGAGCTACCTGTATATCATCCGGGGATTTGTATAGGACTACTTCCGTAGACTGGAGAGAACCGCCTCCTGATTGGTTGAATCAGTCAGGATGAGTAATACACGGGTTCTGATTGGCCAAGTCATAATGCATTGTAAAGAAGTGTACACATGCAGGTGCTTTACGTGTAAGCGAGGGAAATGTGATACCTAAGCACCAGTCGTGCTGTCTCTCTCACCTAGATATTATAAATGTTACTGCACGGATTGTGAGTGAGTGTATTGTGGGGCCCGAGCGAGAACGAGTGTGTTGTACCATCATATTTGTTCCATGTTTATGTCTAATTGAATAAATATATATTTCATCTGCTTATAACTCTTCGTCGTCATCAACTCTCCTCAAATCCTAGAACACCGACAACAGCGAGAGCTGACCGGGTGTCGCTCTCCTGCCACAATATGATTGATTTGACACTAAATAGTTCTCGGATTAATAGGCGGTGCGGTTGAATTATTTTAAATAGCATTGATAGTGTTTTATTTAATACACACTGCCCAATTTCAATACTTACCATTGAACATTCTTGCGTAATGTAAGTTATTTCGTCCTTCTAACAGTTTGCTTGGAGAAAAAAAACAATCATCGCTATTTAAGCCTTTATCGTAACAACGAGATCTATAACACGTAACAAGAAAATTATACAATTTCAATGCATGATTGGGTCCACATCATTCTGCTGAAATAGAGGTTCTCTGTTTTCTGTGTTTCATGTAAGGAATACAATCGCGTGTACGCCGTTCTACAGCGAACAGAGTATTGATCAATCCATGTATATTCAATAGGTAACGCATTAAATCATACTGAAATGATCAAAGGATTAACACATCCGTGTTATTCAAACACCTGGCTGACCTAGACATTTGTAATAAGAAATGAAGTGCGTAAATTACGAATTATCACTGACGATTCGGACGTAATCTCCAATGTGCTTAGATATGTTTGAATTAACGATCGAGTCGAAGGACGGAAATCGTTGATGATAAAGTATGTATAACTCGCATCATCATTAACCTCTGCACATCTCTATAAATAGCAGGTGTTACCTGCCATATCCGAGAGACACATGGCGGGAATTAGGACGTAAGTAGATAGATATGGCCTTATTGATATAGAGAGGCCGACAAAGGGTTATCAACATCTCCTCACTGGAATATAGAAAGTATCAAAACTACATAAATAACAGCGCCGGCATCGAATGCCATATCACTGGTGTTCGTCGATAAGCAATTCAAGCTGTTGTGTCTGATTACCGTGATTATAAAGCTATCGTGGCACGTGAGGATTTAACGAATTAAATAGACTTACAATATATGTAATATCAGTACATCAGACTCTGACGTTAAAATGCAGGAACGAGGGACTGTATTAGTAAAAAGGATAACAGTACATTTTTATTTACATGTTATTCTTGTACGGGAATTTCAATAATTATTTCAGGCATGCTATCATACAGTTGGGCTCTACTGCGCGTGGTTGATGATCATTTACAACTGATTTTACTTTAAACATGGAATGGACATAATCTCCTCAGATTTGATAATATGTATCAGCCTTAATGAAAAGGTTTAAAATATTACCGGTATTTACGAACGTGACAATGCGTAATACGGAAATAATATTTTCTGATTCTTAGATGTTTCCAACACAGTTCGGTATGCAGTCCGTCCAATGATTGTTCAGTGTCATTGTGTAACCTCATCCAACTCAACCGTTATCACCAAAGAGAACTAAAAGGTCGTCACTATTTATTCTAAAGAACGGAAGCTTTCCGGGCATCCTCTGTGTGTTACGAGGGGACCGTTTAATCTTTCTCCTTTGATGTAGATCTCTTCTTGGCACCAGAACGACCGTATCGTTCACCGTGAAAGAGAAGATCACACTTTTTATTAAAGGGAAAGCACTATTTCTGTTGAAATGTTCCCCAATTTCGAGAATAAAAAAATGTGAACAGTACTCAAAGTTACAAAATGATTAACGTTTGATGATAATAATCGTGATATTTGAACATGTTAGTAAATGTGGGGGAAATAATAAACTGAGGCCAAAGCAGCGTCTCGATTTATTTGTAATACTTGCATCTATCCGCTGTTTATATTCCACCATACATCAGGCACATATGCTGCTTATTGTTTACATAAATACATGCATAAATCAATTAACGAAGGAACATGTATTTGATGAAGCGATTCATCTTACCTGTCGTAAACGGTTAGAACAAACATACGAGAGTCCAAGTATAATTTCAAACATTGCATATAACATGAAACACTTAAAGCGCGTGCAACATCATTTTCGGAAAAATTATTCTATTCTTATTAAGTGCCCCAATACATCAAATCATATACAAAAATAGTGTTTAATTCCATATGTTACATGTCATGTTAGAACCATTTGCTCTGTTATATGAAATTCCAAAGTTATCCCAATGCTTGCAGGAAGTGTACAACATGTACATTTCTCACTTATACAGTCTTGCCCACTGCACGATTGTTTCCATTTATACTTAATCAGAAATAACACAGATAACGAGCCATAATGTCAAACATTTCCAACCAGATTTCCACATCAGGTCTTTAATTACGACACCAGCAGCACGTGATAACTGTAATATAACCTAGGTTGGCTTAAGACCATGCTTAAATTAAAACCTGGCCTGTTATATTGTATCTTTCCCCTGTTTCTGTTCCTATTCACACTCTCATTAAAAACGGGCTTCTATATTTAAATCATTGACCCTACGGTTGGTTTTCACACCGATTTTAATCCCCGTTCCTTCAAAACATATAAATTATAAGCGTTTTCAAAGATGGTATGCAAAGCTTCGTACACTGAACTATTTCAATGTGTTTTCTTAAGATTATGAATGTCTGTACAAAAAGCATAACTAGAAACTTGAAATTGTGTGTTAAGTCCTTCACCTAAAACGTAAAGCTCTAGAACGTATCCGTGATACATATTAGGCCGGCGCGTGATATTGTAAGGTTTCATTTTAATATGACAAACATGTACACAACTTTCTACATATATGATTCAAAACAATAATAAAATTTTGTTTTTCAAAACAAGAGTAAATTATGACGTTTGCTAAGGCCCCCGGGTTCTGTAATGAGAAAAAACGCAGAACAGGCTAAACTTTTTCTGAATATAAAACAGCAAAACAATACCAAAATGTCAACAAAACCATAATTTGAATTCAGAATCAATAACAATACAACTGGGGCAAAATAGAAATAAATGAAATATTTATATGAAGACCCTTGAAAAGTACAAGAGAATAAGACCACGTGTTCCAGAAGGGTAAGCGTCATCTGCTTAATCGACGACACCTGCCAGATAAATCTAGATCAAATCCAAGTAAGGTCACGTCCTCACTTCGAAAACTCGGGTAATGACAACAAAACCACAAGGCCCACTAATGAGTATAATAGAACCTTCGGCCTTCCTGATGGCGACCATAAAACTTGTCAATAGCCTTCACCAATCTCCATCGTCGAAACTGTGTTGTACGTTTGTCCATCAGCAGTCGATATCTACCACGAAAGTCATGCTATATTCGAAGCAAGCTCTAGAACACCAAATCAATTGCGACATGTGAACACCGTAAGTAGGTAACACGGGTGTTACTATCTAAAAAATGAAAGCTTACGACCGCTAAGTCGGAATTGCTCCACATATCGTACAGCTCACTATTAAGCCACCGCTGCTGGACATATTGTTAGTATAGATAAAAGTTGTAGTCTTGATTTCAAGATCCTGAGCGTACATACGACTGACGTGTTCAATAAAACTCTTATTAATGAAAGACAGCACATCGTCGATATAAATGAAAATGAGATTTAAGTACTTAGCTATATTTCTTTTACAATTTTGCTAAGTTCATCAATAAATACAGCCGCATTATGAATAAATAATACATTAAATGTGTTTCATTATAAATAATGTATTGAATTTGATAACCTATATTCGAGTATAATTAATTAATTAATAAAAATGATATAATTTAGTTACATCTTATTGACATTACTTAATTAGTATGATAACATTTATACGTATATATGCTAAATAACAGTAAGATCGTTTTAGCACAACAACATATTGACTGTGTGTAGGAAAACATGAAGAACAGTAATATATTTTAGCATAACGACGTATGACGTATTATGCACTAAAAGAATATTTATATTTACGGCACAACTAAAAGACGGTACCAGGTGTTAGTATATAAACAAGTGTATTATTTATAGGACAGAATGAACACAACACCTCCACCTGTCATCCAAAGGTCAAAGGTCACTTATTACATATGTACCTTCTGAATCCCTCAAATTATTCAACAAAGACCTATAAATAACTGTTTCTAGAATAAATGAGAATGAACAGATTATAATTTAATCAATTAGATCACTACGTATTGTCCTTCTGGATGTTACCTTCTTATTTAACTTTGTACAAAAACAGCGGAAACTTTTTAAAGGGGATATGCTCTTTTCCTTTTTTTCTGTACAAAAAGAGGAGAGCATTTCAGGAACTATTTGCATGCAACTTGCCTATTACAAGGTTTGATATTATTTTCATTTTGTGTGGTGTGAAAACTTCAAAACAGCATCAAGTAAACCATTAATTTTTGATTTGCCGAGTAATGCCAATAAATAATTGTCACATTATAGATATCTAAAATTTCAATTTGCGTTTAAGAATTGTGTTTGTGTGTTTTGAGATGAATTTATCAGGAATTGTTATTTAAAAAAATCGAGGTATTTACGTAAAACTTTAAACACTACTTTATCTTTTCGCATTATTCTATAAATAACTTATTTGAAAGTATATTTGGGATGGACTCAAAACTATGTCCAGTGGATAATAATGCTTAAGAACAACGCTATCGGTTTTCCCTTCCATATCGTAACAAACAGATTCATATAATTCAATTCATAAAAATATATATGACATTTAATAGTAATTTTCCTACTTTCACAGGAGGGAATCGACCACAGAGGAACATTACAGCAAGTTAACCAAAAACACGTTGCGTGATCAATCTAACCAACAAAAGATTGTTACGTGAAGCGAATAACTTCAATTGTCGGAAAGGCATACACCATGGTAAGTGCTTTGTTTTGCATACATATATGTATTTGTATTTAATTTCCTGACAATTGGGTCGATCAAAAAAACATCATTGGTATTTACATAGTAAAAACGTGATAGGAAGATTATGATCGCATTGGTCCAGACAAACAGGCTGGATTACCATTATTCCATGTGTGTGTTCGTCAGAATGGACCACAGAAAGAAGAGTCTGTTGTATTCACAGAAAAGATAACGTTAAGAATGATATGTAAATTAAATTAGAAGTTAATATATAATACTTATTTGTGTATATGTTCATTAGCTACTTGTCGGTAATATCTTATTTACGTATGGAATAAATCTTTGGTAACAAACAAGGACGGTGCTGGGTCAGTGTAGGAGAATCCTGTTTGTGTCGGAATATCTTTTTACTGGAACTCACAGGTTTTGTTTGGTGAAAAACAAAATAAGGTAAGTATCGTGAAAAAATATCAACTATTTCGAGCAAAATAAAAAACATTACCTCAGGTATCTTGTTAAGACAATGTGTGCGTCTATAGCGAAATAATATATACACCAGTTGGTAACCTTAAAAGCCAAATAAAAACAAGGAAAAACTGGATATGAAACTGAATAAAAATATTTATAACTTTATCAATACTGACATAGTACATATTGAAATTTACCTAAATATTGCATGTTTTTTACAGTGTTACATTTTTAAATGAAACATTCATTCAGTACACGATAAAGTCAGGTGGATAGGTTAACGAGTCAGTAAAGAACTACTGAAAGACCTCTTCCAATAAAAACAACTACCTTGACAACAACTACTACCTTGACAACAAATACCTTGACAACAACTACCTTGACAACAACTACCTTGACAACAGCTACCTTGACTAAAGAACAACAATTTTACGGAAATCTGAAGAGGATTTTTTAATCTGATAAGAGGTATTGATTAGTCGCCAGACCCACAGCCAATGTCAAATATACATATTTACTTAAAAAACACAAATTTCTCGAACACCCACAGCAAAGGTCAAAACGTATATGTACCTATCGGGATCTTATGATTACACTTCAGACATAGAACTAATTTAACTAAAGAATACTTTTGCAGAGAGTTGGCTTTCAGCACCACGTATATCCCTGAGGCCAGGGCGCGAAGAGGCCAATGTTTAAATAAATAAGCTTTTCCTCGTTCATAAAGAATGTCATTTACATAGTTTTACATAAATTGGTTGTCACGTGTTTTCAGTAATAAAAAGACAAAGGTATTTACTCGTGGGGAATGTTAATTATCAACCTCAATAACGGAGTCGATTCTGGAATTATCAACCCCAATACTGAGGTCAATACCGGAAGTGTCAACCCTGCTACCGAGGTCATAACCGGAATTGTCAACCCTGTTACCGAGGTTAATACCGGAATTGTCAACCCTGTTACCAAGGTCATTACTGGAATTATCAACCCTCTGTTACTGAGGTAAATACCGATAATTAGCTAACGTTATACCGAGGACAATACTGGAATTATCAACCCCAATACTGAGGTCAATACCGGATTTGTCAACCCCGTTACCGAGGCCATTACCGGAATAATCAACCGTATTACTAAGGTTAATACTTAAATTGTCAACTCTAACACTGAGGTAACATGTAATACTTAACGTATCAACCCCAATACTAAGGACAATACTGAAATTATCAACCTCAATACTGAGGTCAATACAGAGAATTGTCAACCCCATTACTTAGGTTAATACAGGAAGTGTAGGAATTTTCAACCCAATACTGAGGTCAATAATGAAATTATCAACCCAGATATCTTTAAAATATGCGGAATCATGAGGAATGTGAAAGAGATGCGTTTCAATAAAAAATATATATTAATATATCACTCTTACTCAAAAAAAGTGTTAGTTTCTAATGTTAAATTCGTCCAATGTGAACTTATGTTATACAAACAATGTCGCTTACCATTATCCCCTATACAATACGTTGTAAAGAAGGCATGGTCGCAGTAATACTTCCCCACACGTACGCCAATAAGACGCCATTGATGCTATCCCTTATGTTAGGTAAATTTTGTCATCTTTCCATCCATTCTGCCTAGCTGCAGTCCGGAATCGGCGGGGAATGTTTCCCTTCGTAAATTGATAGCTAGAATGATTCTGTTTTTCTGCGACAACCTCTTGGTCGTTATTACGTGACCAAATTACCTGATCTGATTTGTCTTCACGATCAGACACAGCGGCGTACCTGCGGTGTGGATGTCGGGAATCCGTTTTCAAGATTATAACGCGGAACAAAATGGCATACTCTTATATATAAAATCGAGATTCGGTGATGGCTTTGGAGGTGGTGTTGGTGATGGTGATAATGGTAATAATATTGTTGATGATGGTGTTGGTGGTGGTGGTGGACGCAGTGGTGGCGGTTGCTGGTGATGATAGTGTTGATGGTGGAAGGGATAGTTGCGTTGGTGGTGGTGGTGATGATATTTGTGGTAGTGTTGGTGGTGATAATGTTGATGGAGGAAGGGATAGTTGCGTTGGTGATGGTGCTGGTGGTGGTATTGGTAGTGGTGTTGGTGGTGGTGGTGATATTTGTGGTGGTGTTGGTGATTGTGTTGGCATTGGTGGTGTTGGTGGTGATAATGTTAGTGATAGTGTTGGTGGTTATCTTGGTGCTAGTGGTGGTAATGGAATAAATGGTGTTGGTGGTGTTAGTGATTGTGTTGGTGGTGTTAGTGATTGTGTTGGTGGTGTTAGTGATTGTGTTGGTGGTGTTAGTGATTGTGTTGGTGGTGTTAGTGATTGTGTTGGTGGTGTTAGTGATTGTGTTGGTGGTGTTAGTGATTGTGTTGGTGGTGTTAGTGATTGTGTTGGTGGTGTTAGTGATTGTGTTGGTGGTGTTAGTGATTGTGTTGGTGGTGTTAGTGATTGTGTTGGTGGTGTTAGTGATTGTGTTGGTGGTGTTAGTGATTGTGTTGGTGGTGTTAGTGATTGTGTTGGTGGTGTTAGTGATTGTGTTGGTGGTGTTAGTGATTGTGTTGGTGGTGTTAGTGATTGTGTTGGTGGTGTTAGTGATTGTGTTGGTGGTGTTAGTGATTGTGTTGGTGGTGTTAGTGATTGTGTTGGTGGTGTTAGTGATTGTGTTGGTGGTGTTAGTGATTGTGTTGGTGGTGTTAGTGATTGTGTTGGTGGTGTTAGTGATTGTGTTGGTGGTGTTAGCTACTGTGTTGGTTATGCTGATTGCGGTAGTGGTTAAAATAATGGAAATTGAAGAGTAGTTTGTCAGTTTCGTCGAGTAGTAATAAAGCTAAAAGAAAAAGAAGGTATCTCATGTCTTCGTACTGATTATTAAGTGACCAGTAATTCAACTGACCGCGTACGAAAATCCACGGCATCTGCTAACGAACGCTTCCTTGAGATGATAGCTACCTTCCGGTCCCATGTGGTGGAGCGTTAATCGCCTCTGTTGATTGGCGGTCCATCCCTTGACCAATATTTACTACCGGACGGCTACAGCGTCAGTTCGATATAAAGGTGATTAAGTTCATGCACTGAACAGAATATAATACATTCATTGTTTCCCCAATATATATAAATATTCTAGGAAAACAAAATTTTATTAATCTAGGTGATGCTAAGAATCATGTAACCCTACTGGAAGGGCAAGGAACTTTTAATTATAACGAAATAGAAAAATACCACAACAGTAAGGTCAACAGCCGTTCGAGTCGTTGTTTTTGGTTCTCCATTTCAATAATTCGCAACTCATCCGCGTTTTTCATCAAGACACATAGAAATGTCAATAGAACATTTGGTTTTACCATTTACTAAAAAGTACAATTTACAATTTCGTTTCACCTGGTACAATTTATCACCTTTGAAAATCGTCAATATCTATAATGCTATTTACCCACACTACCTTGAGGTACGTTTTTCTACATCATGGTACGACTCATATGAATGTGTTCCATTTATATCAAGTGAAGTTACGAATCCAACATGATGAAACCTTAATACATATCTGTGGGCCTGCACTAAGCTACATAAGTGATATACCCCTTTCACTGTATCCAGTAGGTACTCATCAAACCTTAATACATATCTGTGGGTCTGCACTAAGCTACATAAGTGACATACCTCTTTCACTGTATCCAGTAGGTACTCATCAAACATAAAGACATATCTGTGGGCCTGCACTAAGCTACAGAAGTGATATATCCTTTTCACTGTATCCAGTAGGTACGCACCTATGTCGCCATCTCGACATTCCAATGTTACTCCCCAACAGTAATGAACATGTCAAACACAGGTGTTTTGTTCTCATAGGAACACTTACACCTACTCTAGCGTCGGAACGTCCACTGACGTAGTGCGCAAGTATACGTGCAGTCCATGACAGTACCAAGTACAGACTAAAGCATTAATTCATAAATATAATTGATGATGGTCAAGCGGCCAAACATGTTAGACCCCAAGATAGAAATCTTTCCACAGCTGCCAAATTTATTAGAAAGGTCTGTTAGCTTTGCTTAGACTTACAATTAATTCAAACAAAACAATTTTTCTAAGAAATATTTATTCGTGATCAACATTTTGTTGATCTATTCGCTTGTTAAATTTTGTACTGAGAAACTATTAAGGTATTTTATAATAAGGAAGTAGTTAATTTTAACTATGATTTATTCTATTTATCAAGCTATCAATATAATATCAAGTCGGTCGGTCAGTTGTAGATAAATAAAATAACTCTCGCCTACCTCTAGAGTCTAGATCAGCTGCTCATTCAAACCTTCCCAACCACTCGTGTTTATATTTTTCTCGACGAAGATTACTTAGATATAAGTATAAGTTATGGTTATGCTTGGTTAGCTTTACGACTTTTCTCCCACAGCGATACATAGAGCAACCGTCGAAATATGCACTGATAAAGTATTGTCAGCTTCCGGTTGTGCTGCATACATCAATATTGACACTGCGTTGTTAACATAACCTGCACGTGCTGTGGCTCGCTTCAAGTGCCGAGACTAAACAGGTAATAAGGTACGTTACGGCGTCCTAGCAGCTTGATTTGCTTTCCTAGTTTTTATAATTGCTATCTCGTTTTTTCAAAGTTACAGAGTAATTCTAGGAAAGCTCACAAAAAGTTAAATTACCGACCCCCGTACCACTGCCGCAAACAGTAACTATCTCTGGAAACGTTTTACCGGTATGAGGCATAAATAAAGCTTTGATAAATCCTTTCTGGATAGAAATGCATACCATGCTGGACTGTAATAAAAAGGGATAAGGATGAAAGATACAAAAAAGAAGAAAGCAATGTCTACTTTTTGAGACAATGATTTTAAGTCTAACCTTCGACCATTAAATTTTACTCGAATGTCTACGGCAGATGTTTACTCTTATCTATTTTTATTTTATTCAGTGTAAATCAAGGTAAAGTTTACAACCAGTTTTGGTTATTGTTGAGTTCGATTTTTAAAACACATACGCTTCCTTCTCCTGTTCATGAATTCTGCAGTACATAAAATTGAGTTTTCTTTACTATTGCTTTCCCTTTTACTCACTCACAGATTTTGAATCTAACCCAGGTCCAAACGAGTTGTGTTATGTTCATTTAAATGTCCAAAGTGTTCGAAATAAAATTCCGTATGTTGAATATGTTGCTCACGAATAAGATATTTTCGGCTTATCCGAAACTCATTTGGACGAGCATTTTCCTTCTGATGATCTATGTATAGAAGGTTTCCAAACACCTTTCAGCTTAGATAGAAATTTTGCGGGCAGGTGATTCTTGTGTATGTTATTTGATCTAGAATATCCCGGTGATGAAGTACACTATGGGTCAGTGTCAAGCTACCTCAGTCCAGTATTTCGATTTGTACCATTTATAGACCGGAAAATGCCGCAAGTCCTTTCTGGGATAACCTACGTGAATTTATAGATAGAGCTTTAGATATTTCTCCAAACCTATTAATAAATGGCGACTTAAATGTAGATATGTTCAGAATTACCCCAACGCATATTTTGTCTGACATCATTTCGACATACACTTTTACAGATGTTATTTCAGAACCAACTAGATTTGGCCCAAGAAAACAAAGCCTTCTTGATCCGACCCTTCTATCTGTCTCGTTAAATAGCATTGATGCATCTGTAGTAAATATAGACAGAAATATAAAAGATCATGACGGTAGTCTTGTTTATATTGAAATACCTTTTATTACGAAACCTGTTTTTAAGAGACACGTTTGGCTTTACAAACACGCCGATTTTGATCAATCTAACCATCCTACCTTAAATCATGATCGGGAGGGTGATCTTTAAATGTGTGATTCAATTGATGCAGCATGTGAAAGTTTTACAAAAACATTTTAGATTTTGAAAATACATGTATTCCTTCTAAAAAAGTAACTGGTAGACCAAACGATAAGCCTTGGATGACGTCGGAATTACGTAGAAACATTAGAATAAGAGTCCGTTAACATAAAAAAGCTAGATGCACAAACATTTTTGAAGATATTAAAATGTCCAAGACACAGAGAAATAAAGTTAATAATATGAAAAAGCATGCTCGTTTAAGTTCAAAAAGGCATACAATTATGATATTGTTAAATATTAGGATGACAAATCGTGTCCTCTCGTAGGAGGGTTTCCATACGCCACACTCTCTTTCATGGCGTTATACCTCTCACTCTCTTTCATAAACTATCGATTTATAACTTTTTTATATTATTCATAAGTATTTGTTTCTGATGTTATATCAGGCGTGCTTATATATTGTTTTTATCCCCTCCTCGCTCACCATCACTTCATCACTCCAGCTCGTTTAAGATTTTACGAGAGTGTTCATGGAATTATTGAATACTCTTCGACTGATGCAAGGTCCTACTGGAGACTTGTGAAACGACTTTGAAACAGTTTGGCACTTAGGACTTTTTGCAAAATTGAAATCTTATGGAATTACTGGAAACCTTTTGGGATGGTTTAAAGATTATCTGTGTTATAGAAAACAGAAAGTTTTCATTGCTGACTCACTTTTGTCCATTGGTTTTATCAAAGTAGGATTACCGAAGGGTTCCATTCTTGGCCCTTTAGTTTTGTATACCACTTTCATTTTATCGGTGTTTGAGTACGCCTGTAAATTGTGGGATGGATGTACTCTTAACGAATCGGAATTATTTGAAAAGCCTTAAAGAGAAGCATTACGTATCATTAGTGGTCTTCCGTCATATGTAAACAACACTACTTTATACATTGAAACAGGGTTGGAAAAGTGTTCAGACCGAAGAAAAAGTGAAAACTGCAGTTGTTATTTAAGATGAAAAACAGTACTACTCTATGTTTTCTTAACGATCTCTTACCACCTACGATTGCTTTTAACAATCCGTATCCACTTAGAAACAGACTTTCTTGTACACGCTCTTCGTTTTTACCATCATCATTACTTTCTTGTAACGGGTTAGACGTGGAAACAAGATCTTCTCCTTCGTTTTTTACTTTTAAATCTGCTATTTCACATCCAGTTAATCCAAAAGCACCATCCTTCTACAGTTTTTGAAAAAGAAAACTTAATATATTGCATACAAAGTGAAGGTATAAATGCAGTCCGTTAAATTATGACCTTTTTAGAGTAAATCTGACTGTGAACTCTGAATGTATTTGTGGAAACCCCTGTGAGAATGCCTACCACTTCTTTTTCATATGTCCTCGTTATAATATACAAAGACGTACTCTTCTTTCAAATATAGATGATTTAAATCTGGATGTTGTCATTGATATAAATGTACTGATCCTAGGAAATGAAAATCTGTCGGTAGAGGTAAACACTTCAATTTTTAGAAATGTGCAAAAGTACATAAAATCCAGCCAAAGGTTTAGTTAATGTGATATGACATTAACTCATCATATGTATATATATATATATCTGTTGTATTAATTCATTTATTGTATGATAAAAAGGTATTTATTGTGATCAAATTCTGCTATTTCTCAATTTATGTAAATGTTATTGCGAAGAGGGCCTTTGTAATGTTGCTATAACGTGTGCCTAATCCGTTTCATTTATGCAATAGAATATGTTTAAATCCTACATTGTCGCTTGAACCAATTGGCTGACTCTGTCAATGAAGTAATATTCAAAACGTAATTCAGGGGAGGTAACTGTCAGGACGAACTACATTTTGTCGTATCTATACACGTTCTAACAAGGCATTTTATAAGACGACCAAGAAAGATGCCAAATGTTAATTATCATTTGGATTTTAAACAACTGAAGTTGATTCTGAAACTTTGTTATTCATTAAATAAGTAAAAGTGTACGACAAGCCTGGTCTTTATTACTTTAAATACATTTACATAAATACCTAATTGTCTTTTCAGAAACCACATGACACAATATATCTGATACAATTTAAGAGATTGTCTACGTAAAGTATAAAAAGGCGCGGCATCATAACTAAGATAGGCCAAGCCCAAAGTAAAAGTTCACACGAAGAGACAACAACAAGAGACGAGGAGACACCAAAACAACTAGAGACGAGGAGACACCAAAACAACTAGAGACGAGGAGACACCAAAACAACTAGAGACGAGGAGACACCAAAACAACTAGAGACGAGGAGACACCAAAACAACTAGAGACGAGGAGACACCAAAACAACTAGAGACGAGGAGACACCAAAACAACTAGAGACGAGGAGACACCAAAACAACTAGAGACGAGGAGACACCAAAACAACTAGAGACGAGGAGACACCAAAACAACTAGAGACGAGGAGACACCAAAACAACTAGAGACGAGGAGACACCAAAACAACTAGAGACGAGGAGACACCAAAACAACTAGAGACGAGGAGACACCAAAACAACTAGAGACGAGGAGACACCAAAACAACTAGAGACGAGGAGACACCAAAACAACTAGAGACGAGGAGACACCAAAACAACTAGAGACGAGGAGACACCAAAACAACTAGAGACGAGGAGACACCAAAACAACTAGAGACGAGGAGACACCAAAACAACTAGAGACGAGGAGACACCAAAACAACTAGAGACGAGGAGACACCAAAACAACTAGAGACGAGGAGACACCAAAACAACTAGAGACGAGGAGACACCAAAACAACTAGAGACGAGGAGACACCAAAACAACTAGAGACGAGGAGACACCACACCAACTAGAGACGAGGAGACACCAAAACAACTAGAGACGAGGAGACACCAAAACAACTAGAGACGAGGAGACACCAAAACAACTAGAGACGAGGAGACATCAAAACAACTAGAGACAAAGTTTGGTGTTCCACAAATCAAGCAATCAACGTTTAACAAAGTCTGGTGTTCCACACCTCACGCAATCAACGTTTAACCAAAGTTTGATTTCCAAACATGTAATCCATTGACATTCCTAACATTAAAGAAGTAATTATTTGTCCAACATTCTAGTTAGAAAAATATAGCTTAGTAACCACACAACGAAGCTTACAGCGAGACGTGATTAAGATAAATCTCTAGCGTATTTTGTTAACGTCAAACGAAAAGTTTTGTTCCTTTCACACAAAATAATCCCAACTGCCATGCTGTAACTGTATCTTTTACATTTGCTGTTGTTGTTGTTTTGTTGCTGTTGTTGACCTAGTCCTTGTGTTGTTATTTTTCTATCAAATTGATATACATGTATATCATATAAATGATTTCAACAAAAGTGGAAAACTAAATTTGAATCAAACATAAAGTTCACCGTGAAATGACCCGCTGACGACGATACCGAGAACAAAGAGGAAGTGAGTACGAAATTCAAAATATTTATAATTGAGGATTTCATCACAAAAATCGCTTCAACCTCGTTAGGTCAGGTAATTAGGATGCATATCCCCTAGTAACTGGTCCGACATTTACTATCGATAATCTTTGGACATATTGGTCAAATAGGGGTTAAGTACTGTAATTTATACAATTTGCTGGTCATTATAGAAGATAAATACCCCGGACCAAGGTCGTTCACACTGGACATTCCGGTATATAGCTTATAGCTATATACGTGTGTTCAGGCTGAGTTCAGACCGTGCGTTGTCTTACTAGGCGATAAACTAGTGTTATAAATATCTTATATAAACTGTACGAACCCTGTACACATGTAGACGATAAACTACTGTTATAAATATCTAATATAAACTGTACAAACCCTGTACACATGTAGACGATAAACTAGTGTTATAAATATCTTATATAAACTGTACGAACCCTGTACACATGTAGACGATAAACTA